>NC_134836.1:115051060-115106280 GCF_004210375.1 Tachypleus tridentatus | reverse complement strand
ATTATAACGCCCCACGGGTGAGGAGGGCGAGCATGTTTGGCGCGACTCGGGCGCGAACCCGCGACCCTCAGATTACGAAGTGCACGCCTTAACGCGCTAGGCACCCAGCTAACTACAAAGATGTTTGTAACTGTCTCTACACTGCTAATTAATTCTGTAACAGCCCTATAATCATAAATTCAATCAGCCCATAAAAGTCAACCCTCCCCGTGCTAACTTCAAATTCATAATCCTCCTGTGGGGCAAAGGAGGATTGGTCAGTTTTCGAGCACCCATAATGATTAATTATTTCTATATTTAAATAATGAACGTTCATCAAAATACTTGTCACTTAGTTAGTTGGTCTCTCCACACATAATGCACTAACGTGACATGTAAGAGACATTAACCAGTTAATTAAAAAGATGGATAAGTGACCTACTTTCATACAAACAATGGTATCGCAGGCCACTTTCTATGATGATCGAACCCCGAGTCTATATTAGGTACACTTTGATGTATCACTTTACATTTATGCTTTAATTACTTATATTATAAGCTAATTATTGTCCACACTCGTGCATTAATATACAGGGTGGCCCGTAAGACCCTACCTATCCATATGTTATTATGTTATATTCAATTACACATGTATTATGAATTTGTTTCATTTTTTCAGAGAAATATGGCCGATGTAAATCAATTTACACTTGAAGAGCGTATTGTGGCATGGCGTCGCATAATATTATGCAGCGAGAATGAGGGACAGCACACAGATACACTGGATACATAAGATATATGGATGGGTAGGAACTTACGGGCCACCCTGTAGAATAATAAGTCTATAAACTAATCACACGACATATTTAAAAAAAAAAAAAAACACACATCGTGGAAGTCGTGTCTTTGCGACACAAAATAATATTGATAAATATTTGGATATATGCATGTACATCTGTAGCATGCGTTTATTGGTGTGTCTCAATTATCTTGTAGACAATAAAGTGGTTGACCCGGTATGGCCAAGTCTGTTAAGGCGTTTCACTCGTAATCCGAGGTTCCCGGGTTCGAATCCTAGTCGCACCAAACATGCTCGCCTTTCAGCCGTTGGGGCGTTATAATGTGACGCTCAATCCCACTATTCGTTGGTAAAATAGTAGCCCAAGAGGTGGTGGTGGGTGTGATGACTAGCTGCCTTCCCTCTAGTCTTACACTGCTAAATTAGGGACGACTAGTGCAGATAGTCCTCGAGTAGCTTTGAGCGAAATTCAAAAACAAAAAACAAAACAAACGATGAAGTGTTTGCTGAACAGAAATGGTCACTTTAATTAAATATTTCTAATGTTATATACTTTTATGTAATGTTTTATCGTTTCAATGTGACATTACACTAATGTTTCACATGTTTCTGGAAGCAGGTAATTCATTTAAAGATAAACTCTGTTTCTAAGTCACAACAATGCTACAATGTTTCTCACATTAGTAAGTAGATATAACACAGGACAATATTGTTAACAATACCTTACCTATCCTTCCGTTACGTCGTGTTTTATATTATTTTTACCTCTTGATTTATTATAAAGCTAGATGATTGTATTGCTCGTATTTTTCTTTGACGGAGCAATTACGATGTCTGTGCCAGAGCACAAATTATGTTAAAATCCAATATTTTTGTTTATATATGTGTTACCACGTAGAAAACACCAAAGTTACTACGACAACTAACAACTGGTACTGTAGTAGATATAATTATAGATTAGCTCGTACGATCTCGATTTTTTAATTAAACTACAATCGAAGTATCTGTTCATAAGAAATGTCTTACACTGGATCATTTTTACTTATATCTCAAGTCACGAAACTTTCCTGACATCTGCTGCTCAGCACAGAATTCATGCATCATAAAATTATAATTATCGTGAAAACCTTCAAATCGAAGTATTAATAATGTTTAGGGTTTTTTTTTTTTAAATTTCAGGATAATTTTTAGAAACGGACATCTCTCTATATTTGTTATGAGAAGGGATTGTAATTTTAATATTATTTGGGATACAGTTTGTTTGTTTTTTTAATTTCGCGTAAAGCTACACGAAGGCTATCTGCACTACCTGTCCCTAATTTTTCAGTGTAAGACTAGAGGGAAGGCAACTAGTCATCACCATCCACCACCAACTCTTGGACTAATCTTTTACCAACGAATAGTGGGATCGACTGTAACATTCTAACGCCTCCATGGCTGAAAGGGCGAGCATGTTTGGTGTGATGGGGATTTGAACCCGCGACCCTCAGATTACGAGTCGAACGCCTTAACCCACCTGGCCACCGGGCCTCCTTTGGGATGTAGAAAAATTGTGAGATTAAATTTTAAGTAGAAGTTATTCTATATTTAGAGTGTTGGCAGAAATAAATAATATGGAATGTTACTTTTTGAGGGGAAAGAAAATGAGCATCAGGACGAGTTCGGGGTATAATCCCTTGAAAAACATATAACAGTTTTCATTTAAAATAGCACATTTAATGGTATCAGAGTTTTTTTTTGCACCTTTAAATGGGTATAATTTAGGGAATGTGATCACCAGTCGCCCCCACTCTTGCTTACACGCGTAGCTATCTTATTCGTGACCCCACTCTTGCTCACGCGCGTGGCTATCTTATTCGTGATATTTTGAAGGATTATTTTCATTCAACAAGTACTGTAGATTTTTCAAAGTGCAAAGATGTTCTTAAATGGATTACTAGACCGCTTAAATGTCTTAAGATTTCTACCTTGAACAAGGTGACCGATGTTCTCCCCACAGCCCGCTGAACTGTGCCACACAGAAGAAGAAACGGAGCTATCACGTTTCGCCCATCTTTGAATCGATGCTTCTAGGGCGTTGATTTCCTCGGAATTGTTCAGACAATGTTCCTTGATAATGCCTGTAAAATAAATACTTTAATATAGAAATATATTAATGTTAAAACACAGTGAGAGACAGGTTTGTTTTTCAAATTGTAACAGAAAAACACTGGTTTTTGGCTAAAGTAGATGACAGCTACATCAAAGTACGTCTATTTGTTTCAGAATTTTCATGCACAGCTCACGAGGGTTAACTGTCTTTTTTTTTTTTAAATCTAGAGGCTGCTTCCGTTGGGGCATTGTTGGGCATATTTACCTGGTGGTATCTATTTCCTCTCCAGGTAATCGTCTCTAATTTAGCAGCGAAAGACTAGAGGGAAAGATATACCGCTCATTGCTAAATATCGAGATTATCCGTCATATTATCAGTTTATAACGCCCCATAACTGAAAGAACGATCACGTTCGACGAGGAGGATTCGAACCCAATACCCTCCGGTTGCAAATTGAGTGCTCTAATGACTAACTCACGTCAGACCTGAAAACTAAGTTAAGTGAAAAATTACGTTAATAACATCCTGTAAAACCTTTTTTGTAGCTGGATTTTTGACGAGGGTAAAGATTGCGTGAAAAATAGAAACTCAATAAAGAGTGGCCGAAGATTTGTTTGTTTCTGAATTTCGCACAAAGCTACATGAGGACTATCTGCTCTCGCCATCCCTAATTTAGCAGTGTAAGACTAGAGGGAAGGCAGCTAGTGATCATCACCAACCACCAACTCTTGGGCTACTCTTCTACCAACGAATAGTGGGATTGGCCGTCACATTATAACGCCCACACGGCTGAAAGAGCGAGCATGTTTGGTGCGACGGGATTCGAACCCACGAACCTCAGATTACGAGTCGAGTGCTTTAACCACCTTACCATGTCAGGGTAAGTCTCTAATATAATATTATACATATACTCCTGCTGCTGTTTGTCTAATAGAACAACCTGAATGAATGTTAGGCCTATATGTATAACAGTTTCTACGTTTAATTTCCGGAACTATGAACCTTTGAAACCTTTAGAATAGCAACCACACTAGAAAATAACATTTCGATAAGACAAAAGTGAAAGTTGTGAGTTGGTGTTGAATTTTCTACATTTCTAGTTCATTTGAAAGAATATGCCCCCCCCCCCCCTGGGGTAGTGGTAAGTATACGGCTTTACAACGCTAAAATCAGGGGCTCGATTCCTCTTGTGGAAAAACAGATATAGCCCAATGTAACTTTGCTGTAAGAAAAATGCACAACTACACTTTAAAAAGTCTATTTTTTTCATTTCTATTTCTTTGTTCATTGGGCTGGTTGAAAGTATTACAATCACGATTCATTTTCTAAATCAAACCCTCTACTTTCAAGCAGGGGGCAGCAAAATTCCATCCTCACTTTTAACAAAGGTAGTCGATAATTCGTCTCTTCAAACAATAGGCTTCCCTGGCGGTAATCCCCTGAACCTTTTGTTATAGTACAATGTGAATGTTTAAAGCGATATTAAAAGTGACAGGTAATAATACAACATGCTTATGTAACAATTGCACGTAATAGACCCAGTGTGTCGTAATGGAAGGTCCTGTTGTATGAATAGGTTAAGATACGTTATAAATATACGTTTTACAAGGAAAATATAGTGGTCGATATTTATTGTTCAGTTTTTATGTTTCAACATAAATAAATATGAAACAGTTCGCAAGTTGTTACAGCCAAAAACAAGCTTAAACAAAAATCATAAACACTCCATCGATCGAAAGGATCCCTAGCGAACAGACTATAATGTGGGTTATAAAATGTATAGCGCCCGCTGCTAGTACAGCGGTAAGTCTCCGGATTTACAACGCTAAAATCAAGGGCTCGATTCCCCTCGGTGGGCTCAGCAGATAACCCGATGTGGCTTTGCTATAAGAAAACACACGCTTTTCAATCACAGTTTAACAATACTCAATTATTTGGCCCGCCGCTAGTACAGCGGTATGTCTTCGGATTTACAACGCTAAAATCAGGGGTTCGATTCCCCTCGGTGGGCTCAGCCGATGTGGCTTTGCTATAAGAAAACACACACAAACGTTTCAAATGTGATAACACTTTTGCCTCCCAGTGGCTCAGCGGTATGTCTACGGACTTACAACGCTAAAAACCAGGTTTCGATACCCGTGGTGGGCAGTGCACAGACAGCCCATTGTGTAGCTTTGTGCTTAATTCAAAACAACAACAGCAAATCTATTGTCCCCGCTAGTACAGCGGCAAGTCTACGGGGTCATAACGCTCAAATCAGGGGTTCAATTCCCCTCGGTGGGCTCAGCAGATAGCCCGATGTGACTTATAAGAAAAACGCAAAAGAATACACAGTTAAGTACCACATGTAGTCGTGTAGAGTAAATACGTATATAAAACGCATTTTGCCCCCCCCCCCAGTAGCTCAGCGGTATGTCTGTGGACTTACATGCTAAAAACTGGGTTTCGATACCCGTGGTGGGTAGAGCACAGATAGCCCATTGTGTAGCTTTGTGCTTAATTCAAAACAACAAATCAAATTTAATTGGCCTGGCATGGCCAAGCGTGTTAAGGCGTACGACTCGTAATCTGAGGGTCGCGGGTTCGCATCCCGTCGCACCAAACATGCTCGCCCTTTCAGCTGTGGGGGCGTTATAATGTGACGATCAATCCCACTATTCGTTGGTAAAAAGAATAGCCCAAGAGTTGGCGGTGGATGGTGATGACTAGCTGCCTTCCCTCTAGTCTTACACTGCTAAATTAGGGACGGCTAGCACAGATAGCCCTCGAGTAGCTTTGTGCGAAATTCAAAAACAAACAAACAATAAAATGTATCCTAGGTTTTGGAGGTGAATGAGGAAGAGGGACCCACAATGTGTTGGGGATACATCATCTATCAGTCTTTAACTTCGTTTGCCAGTCTCACTTGAAGAATAAAGTAATTAAATAATAAAACAATCAAAAGAAACATAAATTAGATGAGCGAGATATGGGTGCTCAAGCCCACAACGTTCAATATTATATCACCTGCATCTCTTTTGACTGCTGTGTTTAGATATAAGTTTAAAAAGAAAACATTAGAAAGTCAAAAATGTTTTGATGAAACATCAAAACTCCTACAAAACTTATTCCCTCACTCAGAGTATCTTCTCTTCTCAAAGATTATTAAATCTCGTGTTTTAATATATATTTCATGGTCCAAAATTCATAAAAATTCTGTTTTTTTTCAGGGATTTGACTCTATCACATTCAGTTGACCCATTTCAAGAACGCTATATATACTGATTGCACTTTATCAATTTCAGATAAGCACTTACATATATCTGCATAAAATTAAACAAAACAATTTAAATAAAATAAAAGATTTTGACTACTTCGCTATTCTAAACTAAAGTACACAACCTTTGTATTAAACCAGATAAATACGCAAAATAATATGACTTGAGGATGCTGTTATAATACTGACCATAATTTAGCTTGATGTTAATATTTTAATACTAACCAAAAGGTGTTTCTCCCTAACATGTTAATATTAATGACAATTCACTTGGATTGATCCAGACATACACACGTTCCAGGAATATCCTCTTCATTTCACATATCACAGGAATTTCCTGTAATATCTAAAGCTGGCCAGGGATCCCCAGAAAGCTAGATAATCCACATAGGAATAAGGAGAATGCATAACACAACAATTATGGCTTATCCATCCTAGCTCCTCCCTCTTCTCATTCACACAGCGATATGTCTGCAGGTTTATACCGCTAGAAACCGGGTTTCCATGCCCCTGGTGGGCAGAGCACAGATTGCCCTTTGTATAGCCTTGTGCTCACCAACAACAACCATTTCAGAACTTTAACTCACATAATAACTTTGTTTCTCTTTTATACAAAAGTAGGTTTAAAATATGGCATGATTTTATTAAGTACGTTGTCTTTCAACTATTATACATAGTTTATCAATAACTTAGCCTTCGGCAAACTTAAGTTTCGAGAGTATTTAGCGTATCTGTCTGAAGGTTAGAGAATTTCGGGTTCGAGACATGGTGCTATCACACACCCTCTGCACTTTGACTTGAGTCATTATTTAAATTGACCTCATATTCGGTTAAGGGCAGGCGCTTCAGTCGGCAGTTGACACTAATTAATTGTCTTTTCTACGGTCTGCAGCTCAAAATTTGGAATGGCTTAGACCTAAAATATAAGGTTCTTTGACCTGGCTATTTAGAGCCTTATGAATGTGTGCATAAGATGTAATTCAGGTAAAGAAACACACAAGCTTATTAGTAGCAAGAACAGTATTTAATATCATAAATTTGAGAGAGTACCTTTTGAGATTTAATTTTCTAAAATTCTCGAATAATGCACACGAAACAAAGTAATAATGTTTTTTACGTTTTTTTTCCATGACAAACCAACACAGCACCGGTGTTGTGGAATTGTATGTTGTAGAACTGAACTGTAAGCAGATGTAAGCAAGATCTATTTTATAGTTGAATGAACACATGGTCCAAATACATGTTTCATCTTTCACAGAAGGACCAAGAACCATTATTACCACCACTGATACAGTAGTTCTACTTTTCTACTTTTTTTTGTGAGTACATACTTGTTTCCACTTAGAGATTGAAATGTTTGTGACTGTCAGATAGATTATCCGTCAGGAGGCGTAGACCAAAACCCTAGATTTTTTCGTACAAAATTAGCTTTTTATTCCATTATCTGAAAGTGAATGCTTCTACAAATCGTATTGAAGGGTACCAAGTTTCTGCAACTTTATTACACAGCATATGATATGAACCAAATATTATTTTTCCTGAATTAAATGCTCAAATAAAAGTTTCTAGAAATTAAATTACAACTTAAGTGATCATCTGTAAATAGCAACTCATCCAGCAAAATCGCCTTATCATTCTATAAATCACGTAGCAAAAAGGCTCAACAAATGGATGTGTAGGAACTAGGGATGTTACGATACGATACGAGCGTCTATCGTGAAGCTGTGATAATTGTATCGATACATCGCCTGATATGAGATAACACTATTTGTGTCTTCACGAAATTTGGCAAACTTTCGGTAAACATCATAAGTCTTTCACATTAAGAAAAATTAGAATTTTTAATAAAATTTTTGTGCTAAACATTAAGGTTTTATAACATGGAGTCAGAGTAGTAATTGTTTAGAATGCTAAGGTTAAAAATAAAATACTTTTCTCTATCTAAAAATTAAAACTTTTATTTTATGTAATCTCTAAAACCATAGAAATGAATTTCCAACTTGTTTTCGATAAATCTTCATATTTTATCTGCATATTTTTATGTCAATTTTATTTGAAGTCGGTCAGTTTGACTGGCCTCGTAACCATCATAAAAAATACAAGACAAATCAAAATTATCCTTTTTTCTTTCTAGAATTATTTCAAATTGTAGCAGGACAATATTAGTGATACAGATAATAAATTATGTTAAACTTTATGACAAACTGATAGTAAAACTTTTGTATTCAGATACGTATCGCATTGAGTGCTATCGTGTAGTACCACTTTTAGTAGAAACGAGTATGGTTTAGTAAGTACAATAATAAATCATTACAGATCTAATATATATTGATGAAGAAACTTATTATCTAATCTTTCCTTGTGTGCCCATTTATTTGCTTGTAAATAAAACTACAGATACATCAAATGAAACTAAACGCGAAGATGATAAAATGACAAACTCACCAACTGAGAATCTTTCCATTGAAGCTAACTGCCCGAAAAATGTCCAAACAAAGGTGAAAAACAACATAAAAGAAGTGTGTTTTTTTGAATTTGTTACGGCAGGAGAATAAACATTTATTTGCATATTCACACCTAATACAGTCTTTATAACATACAGAGAATATGTCTAGTTTTGTTCTTTTAAGCGCGTAAACTTACAGTCCCTGAAAATGTTTATCGTCATGGGTACGCCCTCTTATATTGATGCCACAATCTTTAGCGCATGCGTGATCCTTGCCAATTTGTACAATATTCAAAGTTTAAACCTTTTTAGCATTAAGCAATACAAATAGTGCATATTCTAGACTTTACAATTATTATGTTGTTTATCAAATTCAAACTTTAAATAATAATAAAATACTTGGCAATATTATTATGCAGTTATTTAAGAAATATTGTGCATGCTTTTGTTTGATGCACAGATAAACTTTTTTTGTATGATATATCTTATTGAACTTGTTGTTGTTAAATAAGCATAAAGCTACACACTGGGCTATTTGTGTTCTGCCCATCACCAGTATCGAAACTGGGTTTTTAGCGTTGAAAGTCCGCAGACATACCGCTGAGCCACTGGGTGGCCTAGTTAAACTTACTCAAAACTACTTCCAATGTGGCTTTACTATAAGAAACACACAAACACACACGAAACTATTTAATGTTGTTATTGTTTACACAAAATTGGAATAAAGTGAATGTGAAAACACAAATCTGCACGCCATTCCATTTTAAACTTTCGTTATCTCGTGGCAAAAATAATAACTATTGTTCTGTTTACTGTAACGTTTAGTTTTCTTTCTTTTACATTGCAACTTTGTGAACTTTATTGCTATTTCTAGTGTCTAATGAGATTCATGGATAGATGTGAAGTCCTAAAAATATTAGCAAAATAAGTGGGTGTGAATTTTATAAGTATATATAATTGATTAGGCCATTTTTTGAAATCTGTAAAGAAAACGTCCAAAATATCTAAATAACACTAAACATTACCAGTTTTACTATTTTGAGACGTTTATCTCATTATCAGCTCAGTTACTGACTCGTATAACGGAAAAAATAATTTCAGTATAAATTGAAAATGAAAACAATGCGAAATATATTTTACTACGTACCCGTATTAAATAATAACATTTCGACCTTCTTATTTCGTTAAGTGATGTTTACAAAAAGTTTAAAGCGTTTGTAGTAATAAATTTACTAAGCACATTAAAGATGTTTTGTTTTTGGAATTTCGCACAAAGCTACTCGAGAGCTATCTGTGCTAGCCGTCCCTAATTTAGCAGTGTAAGACTAGAGGGAAGGCAGCTAGTCATCACCACCCACCGCCAACTCTTGGGCTACTCTTTTACCAACGAATAGTGGGATTGACCGTCACATATACGCCCCCACGGCTGGGAGGGCGAGCTTGTTTAGCGCCACGCGGGCGCGAACCCGCGACCCTCGGATTACGAGTCGCACGCCTTACGCGCTTGGCCATGCCGGGCCAGGCACATTAAAGACACTTTCGTTATCGAAGAAATCATTAAAATTCGCTTTTATTTTAATTCCTAATAAGATGTAACCCACGAAGCTTATATATTTACCAAATATCGAATACAATTTTTTCTCAATTTAATAATCCTTCGCCATCTCGTGTTAATATTATGGAGTAAACTGGTAACATTGGTCAAAATTTGTGTGGTCACCATGTTGAGCGTGTTTCGGAGGACGAGTTCAGATCTTTTAAAGACAACAAAACCTGCAGTATCTCTGTCTAAACTACAAGAAAATATCTTTAAAATCATTCCAACCTTATGCTCTACAAGTAGGTATTTCAAACTAAATAAATATTAGTGCTTGATCATTGCTACATAATAGCTCAAAATGGCGTGGTGATACTCTGAATGCCGCTGCGTGCTGCGCTATTAGTAGGTAGGCTTACGTACATAGGTTAGGGGCTGTTGTATTGCATATTGTATACAGTTATTATTGTGGCAAAAAAGAACGAAAAAAAAGTAATTATAACTAAATGAGTGACCCCATATTTCTGTAGCGGGGTCATGACAGTGCATTACTGACACTTCCAACTTTATGTGGAGCCATCTGCACTGCAGTTTGTTTGTTTTTTTCAGTTTGGTATTTACACCAGTAATTACTTTTTGTTATATTCGGAGTTGGATTAAAATTCCAAATTTCCTGAAAAATAAAAAAATAAGATTATGCCAGACCAAAAAAAAATGTTTTAGGGTTTTTGATTTCTCTAATTTTGAGATTTTTTTTTTTTGGGGGGTGGGGAAGGGAACCAGGAGAATGAAAAATTTTAGCACAAAAACTTGAAATATTAATGTTTAGTGTTACGTTTATGTTATTTATAAAAAAAATATATTTTTTTCAAATTTGACTTTCATATTGGATATTAATGTCTGTTTTGAGTTGTTTCAGTATTGTATTCTTAAATGTGGTTTAAAGACAGTAACTGTACTAAACTAAAATAAAAAAAAAAACACACTCAAAGCATTCCACTTAACTATATATACCATATCTTAAAGCAAACAGTTGCAAAGGTTAACTGCTCTGCTTAGAAAAATAAAACTCTTAGCCAAAAATAATTTGTACTGAACCAATGTTTATTTCATTGTCCACAAATCCTGCTATTCTAACCTTTTAAGTACAAAAATATATGATGCATTGAAACTGCAGCAATATTAAATATCTTCATGAGATTCCTTCTAATCCTTATTTTCTCAAAAAAACCAGTTTTGAGATCTTAACCTGTCCTTGTAGGACAACATCTCTATCAAAACTATGATTCTCATAACCCTCCTTGATACCCTTTTCATATGTTCATTGTTCTTACTTTAGGATTGAACAGAATACCCCAAATTTGTGCCAACCAATGACACGTATCAGTGAAATCGTGAACTTCTCTACACCTATATTCAGTATTCCTATAGAAGTTAAAACCATTTGCTATTTGTTCTCTTGGTTCATGATATAGTCTATATTCTATTATAAAGTAGTAGCCTGCAACATCTAAGACCTTAACATCATAAGGAAGTTTAACTTGTAGACTACTTCTTTGTCTGTCATTAATGTAAATAAAAAAGAAGACCTAAAGCTGTACTGTGAGGTACTCCTGTTTTATTAAACTCCATTTATAAGGACCCTCTTCTTTCTTCATAATTTAAATAATATGTATTTACATCACATTATTGTTTCTTCACTTTTGGGATTCCATTGTCATCTGTGGTTCTTGTTTAGGCTTAGTGGAATGTACCTCTGGTGTATTTTTATATTTTATGCACCTGTGGTTACCAATTCATAGTGTATCTGAAATTATGAATGTTTTTGACTTCCAAAGAAGAAAAATATATAATTATTAAGTATAATCTCTTCATGTTTATTTATATGTAACTTTTCATGCAGTGAGAACTTAGATTATATAACCTGTGTGTTTCTTACTACTATCTTCAAACCTTCCTGCTTATAGATTTAGGGTATCTTTGGTTGAGATATTTTCTCTTTACATTAGTCCTCAGTACTTGTAAGTCACTCTTAGACGAGGCTTGGTGAGCAGATGTCTTGCCAGCATGATGTACTTTAGTACAGTCTTTTATTGATTCATTCAGGTAGGACTCTTGCACACCACATTTCATTTGTATTTGTCTGGGACAATTTAAGTCTGGTTACAGTTACTAAATCTTCCAACATCTATGCTGGTGTATCTGCATATACATGTGTATATAGGTTTGTGTGTGTATCAAAAAACAAAACTGTTAGGAATTGCACATACTTCTGCATTTGTCCTTGACACACAACTCTGGAACTCCACTTGTCCTAGACACACTACTCTGGAACTCCACTAGACTAGTGTTGTTTTTTGTCCTAGACACACTACTCTGGAACTCCACTAGACTAGTGTTGTTTTTGTCCTAGACACACTACTCTGGAACTCCACTAGACTAGTGTTGTTTTGTCCCTAGACACACTACTCTGGAACTCCACTAGACTAGTGTTGTTTTTTGTCCTAGACACACTACTCTGGAACTCCACTAGACTAGTGTTGTTTTTGTCCTAGACACACTACTCTGGAACTCCACTAGACTAGTGTTGTTTTTTGTCCTAGACACACTACTCTGGAACTCCACTAGACTAGTGTTGTTTTTGTCCTAGACACACTACTCTGGAACTCCACTAGACTAGTGTTGTTTTTGTCCTAGACACACTACTCTGGAACTCCACTAGACTAGTGTTGTTTTTGTCCTAGACACACTACTCTGGAACTCCACTAGACTAGTGTTGTTTTTGTCCCAGACACACTACTCTGGAACTCCACTAGACTAGTGTTGTTTTTTGTCCTAGACACACTACTCTGGAACTCCACTAGACTAGTGTTGTTTTTGTCCTAGACACACTACTCTGGAACTCCACTAGACTAGTGTTGTTTTTGTCCTAGACACACTACTCTGGAACTCCACTAGATAAGTGTTGTTCTTTTGTCCTAGACACACTACTCTGGAACTCCACTAGACTAGTGTTGTTTTTTGTCCTAGACACACTACTCTGGAACTCCACTAGACTAGTGTTGCTTTTTGTCCGAGACACACTACTCTGGAACTCCACTAGACTAGTGTTGTTTTTTGTCCTAGACACACTACTCTGGAACTCCACTAGACTAGTGTTGTTTTTTGTCCGAGACACACTACTCTGGAACTCCACTAGACTAGTGTTGTTTTTTGTCCTAGACACACTATGGAACTCCACTAGACTAGTGTTGTTTTTTGTCCGAGACACACTACTCTGGAACTGTACTTGTCCTATACACACTACTCTGGAACTCCACTAGACTAGTGTTGTTTTTTGTCCTAGACACACTACTCTGGACCTCCACTAGACTAGTGTTGTTTTTTGTCCTAGACACACTACTTTGGAACTTCACTAGACTAGTGTTGTTTTTTGTCTAAGACACACTACTCTGGAACTCCACTAGACTAGTGTTGTTTTTTGTCCAAGACACACTACTCTGGAACTCCACTAGATTAGTGTTGTTTTTTGTCCTAGACACACTACTCTGGAACTGTACTTGTCCTAGACACACTACTCTGGAACTATACTTGTCCTAGACACACTACTCTGGAACTTCACTAGACTAGTGTTGTTTTTTGTCCAAGACACACTACTCTGGAACTCCACTAGACTAGTGTTGTATTTTGTCCTAGACACACTACTCTGGAACTGTAGTTGTCCTAGACACACTACTTTGGAACTGTAGTTGTCCTAGACACACTACTCTGGAACTATACTTGTCCTAGACACACTACTCTGGAACTTCACTAGACTAGTGTTGTTTTTTGTCCGAGACACACTACTCTGGAACTCCACTAGACTAGTGTTGTTTTTTGTCCTAGACACACTACTCTGGAACTTCACTAGACTAGTGTTGTTTTTTATCCTAGACACACTACTCTGGAACTCCACTAGACTAGTGTTGTTTTTTGTCCTAGACACACTACTCTGGAACTCCACTAGACTAGTGTTGTTTTTCTCCTAGACACACTACTCTGGAACTCCACTAGATAAGTGTTGTTTTTTGTCCTAGACACACTACTCTGGAACTCCACTAGACTAGTGTTGTTTTTGTTCTAGACACACTACTCTGGAACTCCACTAGACTAGTGTTGTTTTTTGTCCTAGACACACTACTCTGGAACTCCACTAGACTAGTGTTGTTTTTTATCCTAGACACACTACTCTGGAACTCCACTAGACTGGTGTTGTTTTTTGTCCTAGACACACTACTCTGGAACTCCACTAGATAAGTGTTGTTTTTTGTCCTAAACACACTACTCTGGAACTCCACTAGATAAGTGTTGTTTTTTGTCCTAGACACACTACTCTGGAACTGTACTTGCCCAAGACACACTACTCTGGAACTTCACTAGACTAGTGTTGTTTTTGTCCTAGACACACTACTCTGGAACTATACTTGTCCTAGACACACTACTCTGGAACTCCACTAGACTAGTGTTGTTTTTTGTCCTAGACACACTACTCTGGAACTCCACTAGACTAGTGTTGTTTTTTATCCTAGACACACTACTCTGGAACTCCACTAGATAAGTGTTGTTTTTTGTCCTAGACACACTACTCTGGAACTCCACTAGACTAGTGTTGTTTTTCTCCTAGACACACTACTCTGGAACTCCACTAGATAAGTGTTGTTTTTGTCCCTAGACACACTACTCTGGAACTCCACTAGACTAGTGTTGTTTTTTGTCCTAGACACACTACTCTGGAACTCCACTAGACTAGTGTTGTTTTTTGTCCTGGACACACTACTCTGGAACTCCACTAGACGAGTGTTGTTTTTTGTCCGAGACACACTACTCTGGAACTCCACTAGACTAGTGTTGTTTTTTGTCCTAGACACACTACTCTGGAACTGTACTTGTCCGAGACACACTACTCTGGAACTCCACTAGACTAGTGTTGTTTTTTGTCCTAGACACACTACTTTGGAAATCCACTAGACTAGTGTAGTTTTTTCCAGGTGAACCAATGAAGATGCTTCAGTTTCTAAGTTTATCTTTCATAAATGTATATTTTTTAATAGTATTAAATATTCTTCTTGATGGCTCTGCTCCAGTTTTTTTTTTAAAATCCATGATATTTCTACTGTCTTGTGTTGTTGAGCCCACTCTGTTTTTGGTTCTCTGTGGGTGCTCATTAAAAATGTGTCTGGTTTGTGATTCCTCAGCTATTTTATATAAGGATGAAGAGAAGCTACAATACATGTTGTAAAACCATCCACTGCCAGAGCAGGATGTGACATTCATCCTATCCATTTATACCACCACCACCTGGTTCTTTTGGTGCTATACACTGTTACTATTTGTACATCTGACCCCCGGCACTATCAACAAGGTGATTGTGGATGAAGAGGAAACCTGTTAAAGAGAATGCCTTCTCTCATGATACCCTTCAGGCCTTGTGTTTTACATAGCCTGCTCCACTTCCATTTACTGGATTCCATTTTTAAGAATTTGTTTTTCATCATGGATTCTACACGTCTACTCTTTTTTGCTACAGTTTTTGTAGTTTGTGGGGTAGAGTTGTGTATTAATGGTAGGTGGGAGGTATGTGTGTATGTGAAGGACATTGCATACTTCACTGACAGAATGACTCAAACTTGGAAAGGCCTTCAGATGGAAGTGCCTATTTGAAACTTATTTTAATTCTAAAATGTAAAAAAATATATATACGTATAAAACTACTCCTTCCCAACTATTTATACCCATTCACAATAAAACAGCCAGTAACTGTATAAAAAATAAAACTTTTATAAAATTGTTTATGTTTAACCATTATTTCAGAATCCTCCATTCTTTGAAATCATCTGTTTTATATGCTTCTAGCATTATAATAGTAACAGTTGACTCTGCCTTAGAACTGTGTCTGTTATTTAATCCAGTACTTCAATCTTATTTTTATCTGGATATTTATAGTATTATGCTTCCATAGTCTGAGTTTTGATTTCTGATACAACTTGAAAGTTTTCCAGTGATTTACTGGTATTCAAGATTAAGTCTTTTATGGAATGAATTAAGCATGCATGGGCCTAGCATAGCCAGGTGGATTAAGGCGTTTGACTGGTAATCTGAGGCTCACAGGTTTGAATCCCCGTTGCACCAAACATACTCGTCCTTTCAGCCATGGGGGCATTATAATGTTACAGTCAATCTCACTATTCATTGGTAAAAGAGTAGACCAAGAGTTGGTGGTGGGTGATGTTGACTAGCTGCTTTCCCTCTAGTATTACATTTCTAAATTAGGGATGGCTAGCACAAATAGTCCTTGAGTAGCTTTGTGCAGAATTCAAAACAAACAAACAGTAAGTATGCATGTGAAGTAATGAAGTGTTTTAATGAATATTACTTGAAGTTAATTAATTATTAAATTTTCATACAGATAAAAAGTATGCAACAGGAGCAGCAAAGCCAGGCCAAAACTATGGAAACATCGTGGCAGTTATTGGGGCTGTTGTTGATGTCCATTTTGAAGATAATTTGCCCCCAATTCTTAATGCCTTGGAGGTTGAAGGTAGAAAACCCAAGTTAATTTTGGAGGTTGCTCAACATTTAGGTAAGATTTTAAACAATCTGTATTTGAAAAATGTTTTGTAGTAAAAGGTAGAATGTGACAACTGAGGAGTTATCCAGTACTGGCTTTCTGAGAACTAAATAAATTCTCAAAAATGTGTATTCTGTGTTTAGAATGTACGATGTGTGTTTCCAAACTGGAAATACTGAATCTCCTCTATTCTGAGGAATAGTTTAGTTGTTGTATCCCTAATACACCCAATTAATGGTAGTTTTAGTTATTATAGTTTTGATGCTTTAAGTTAATCAGTTCTCAGATCTGTTACTGTTTCTAATGGATGGCTTAATTTCATAATAAACCAAAATATTTTATGTTCTTCAGTTGGAAATTAAGTAAATGAATTACGGTTATCAGATAGTCTTAAGATGTTAAAACAACAATTTTTTAAGTCAACACGTTATAATTTTTGGAAGAATTATTTCAAAATTCTAAACTAACTCAGATTTTAAAGTGTTTTTTTTATGTTTACTGGCTTTGGAAACTGTGGTTCTGCTGTGTACATTTGAGGATGTTTAATATTTTGTTCTTTATAATAATAACTGAATTCAGGCCAGAAAGAAACATGTTTTCAGTTTGAGAGTAATAGCAGGGATATTTATGTTTTGTCACAAAATAAGTCCAACAGTTCAGAAAATTTATTAAAGTATGCTGTAAAAAAAACAACAAAATTACTTCTGTCACTACTCAGAACTTCAAGAAATAATTTGAAAAGTTTTCTTTTTGACTACTTTTTCAAAGGAAGCTATTATGATTATCTTTTTCCATTTTTTGTGATTAAAAAGTTTTCTGTTAATGTATAGTTAATAAAAAATGTTTTCTTTTAAAACCCTGTTGTTAAAAGACGGAATGAAGTAGAATAACATAAACTGGTTTTGTTTCAGGTGAAAGCACTGTACGAACAATTGCTATGGATGGAACAGAAGGTTTAGTTCGAGGCAACAGAGTTCTAGACACCAAGTCTCCCATAAAGATTCCCGTAGGACCTGAAACACTAGGTCGTATCATTAACGTTATTGGAGAACCCATTGACGAACGAGGACCTGTCACCACAGACAAGTACTCTGCTATTCACCAAGATGCTCCTGAGTTTGTAGAAATGAGTGTAGAACAAGAAATCCTCGTTACAGGGATCAAGGTGGTCGACTTACTGGCTCCTTACTCCAAGGGAGGAAAGATTGGTAAGTCTAAAAAATGGACCTACTTTTAAATGTCCAATCAATAGCTTTACCCATTGAAAAGAAACTACAAAGCAATTATATAGTTATTAACTGCATGGAAATTATTGTGGGATATAAAGTGTTTAATATGTTATTCATTAGTCGGTTGTGTTGTATCTCCTAAATTAAAACTTTCCAGTAATATGTGTAGGAAGTAAATTACAGTTTGTATTGTATCTCCTAAATTAAAACTTCATCACTAAAATGTATGTTACTTATGGGGTGTCTATAAAGTGTATTTTCTGTTTAGTGATAACAGAAGACCATTCAGTACTTAATTGTTGGAGTATTTTAAAATAGTATTAATGTCTATCAAATTGATAATTATGGATAGAATAGTATGTACTAGTCTTTATCACAGTTGTGTTTGCTGCGTTTGTATGTGTATCTATCTTATTATTAGATCTGGGATTATACTTCAAACTAAAATAATGTTTTTTTTCAAGGTCTGTTTGGTGGTGCTGGTGTTGGGAAAACTGTATTAATTATGGAACTAATTAACAATGTTGCTAAAGCTCATGGGGGTTACTCAGTTTTTTGCTGGTGTGGGAGAAAGAACCCGTGAAGGAAATGATTTGTATCACGAGATGATTGAGTCTGGTGTTATTAGTTTGAAAGACAAAACTTCTAAGGTAAGGTGTGACTTAAATAAAGGAAGATAAGAACCACTACGATTGGACTGACGTAACTTCAGTAAACAAAGACAAGAACCAGTATGTTTGGACTAGCATTACTTCAGTAAACAAAGACAAGAACCAGTATGTTTGGACTAGCATGAGTTCAGTGAACAAAGACAAGAACCAGTATGTTTGAACTAGCATTAGTTCAATAAATAAAGACAAGAACTAGTATGTTTGGATTAGCATTAATTCAGTAAACAAACAAGAACCAGTATGTTTAGACTAGCATTAGTTCAGTAAACAGAGACAAGAACCAGTATGTTTGGACTAGCATTAGCTCAGTAAACAGAAACAAGAACCAGTATGATTGGACTGACATGATTTCAGTAAACAGAGACAAGAACCAGTATGTTTGGCCTGACATGACTTCAATGAACGACGACAAGAATCCAGTATGATTGTAGTGAATGTGGGCAACTTCAGAATATTTGTAAAAGATGCATTTCTTATAATTTAAAAAAATGCCAACATTCTTTTTAATTCCACTTGTATGATACAGATAGTAAAAGTAAATCAAATCAAATGAATTATTTTAAGCTGAAACTGGATATTGTTTAATAAGTTTGTACTAAGTGCTTCGACCATAGGATATCATTGATGTATCTGTGATGGAAAAACAGCCAAGTTAAAATTTCAGAAAATAAAGTAGTGATTAGTTTTTTTATGACATATATTTTCTAGATATTGGATAATAAACTGTTTTTTCTCTCAGACAGAGTTTACATTACTGGAAGACTGACATTGAAGATTAATTTTATCCTTTCCCTTCAGGTGTCTCTAGTGTATGGTCAGATGAACGAACCCCCTGGAGCTCGTGCTCGGGTTGCGCTAACTGGTCTAACTGTTGCAGAGTATTTCAGAGACCAAGAGGGTCAAGATGTACTACTTTTTATTGACAACATTTTTAGATTCACCCAAGCTGGATCAGAGGTATTGAATCTTTTGTAACATTTGTAATTAAAGCTGTCAAAATTTATAATCTGTGTATAAAAATTGTTAATTTTCAAATATGTATCTTTTCTGTTTTAAAGATTAGAATTTTGTTCCAGTTCCTCATGACAATTCTGAGTCATCTACATAAAGATAATTTTTTTTTATCCAGGATAAACATTTTTACTGTATCATATTTTTCATTTTTCTGAGATAAGTATTTGGAAAAATTTATGGGAAGTGACTTAAAAATTTTATGCAATTTGTTACTGGGGTTTTTGAGGAAAATTAAACCTATGCTCTCTAAACTTCCCTGTTCCATATTTTGATATATAAAAAAATATTTTGTGAATCCATGAAAAAACAACAACCTTGGGTTTGACGTTTTAAAATAAATGTTAAACCTGTTTTAGGTCAGAGCTTCCTTGTGAATGATGTTTTTGTGTTTTTTTTTTCCTTCACTGGCAAGGATAAATAGGCCATTATGGAGAATCTTTAAATTATCGTATAAACTTATGAGCACCTATTCTGGCAAATAGGATAAGTGTAGCTCTGTTCCCCCCACTCCCCTGTCATCACTGCTCAGATATTATAATTTCAAACACATACATATGTGATGTTATGTTACACTTGTTTTAATGTAAATTTAATATATTTCATTAATGTGGTACTGTATTCACATTAATATTTGAAATATACTAAAAATACAATACAGTATTGAACTTTATAATATATCAAAAGAAAAGTTCACTTTGAGGTTTTGAACCACACGCAGCTAAAAAAATTAGAACAAAAATAAATTTGTTGTCCTGACTTTCATCTCATTTTACACAGTAAGTATTATGATGTGAACCTTTCTCTTTTGATGCAGTTGGTTTTATGGTAGACAATATTATTTTGTGTTATGTCTACTGTTTGTTTTTTCACACACAACATTCTAATTCTGCATAAATTCCTTTTGTGTGTATGGTTACACATGGTGTGTTAGTAGATATATAATTAATGATCTATAACTAAAAAGGCCTATAATGCTATATTTTTAATTAAATGTTAATTCAAACTTACAAACAAAAATTAAATCTGCATTGAACATGTTCACATAATGTACATGTTAACAATAAAGTTGCAAGTTTGACTAGCAGACAATAGATGCTTATTTTAACAAAATCGTGTAATTTCATACAACTTCCAGTGATGGAGGTGTGACCTGTGCAGTGAACACAACAGATTGATTTCTAATATGGCACATTACCTCCTCTCATAGAAATGAGTATTGTCATTCAGTGCTGCCCTCTATATGCACAGAAAAGTTTTACACATGCCACAAGCCTTCTACATCAGTTCTCCACCAGTAAGGGTGCAACACCCTCTTGATGTACATGATTTTCTCAACAAGTGGGTTTCTCGTCATCACTGACTATACATCAGTTCTCCACCAGTAAGGGTGCAACACCCTCTTGATGTACATGATTTTCTCAACAAGTGGGTTTCTCGTCATCACTGACTATACATCAGTTCTCCACCAGTAAGAGTGCAACACACCCTCTTGATGTACATGATTTTCTCAACAAGTGGGTTTCTCGTCATCACTGACTATACATCAGTTCTCCACCAGTAAGAGTGCAACACACCCTCTTGATGTACATGATTTCTTCTTTAATTCCATCAAACTGTCATTTGCCAGAACTTATGTTTAGACATTTTGTTCTTTTGATGCTCTTTATGCGACTCATGATTTTAATAACTTAGTTTTGTAAGTTGGATTTCTTTATGTGACTCATGATTTTAATAGTTTAGTTTTGTAAGTTGGATTTCTTTATGCGACTCATGATTTTAATAGTTTGGTTTTGTAATTTGGATTTCTTTATGCGACTCATGATTTTAATAACTTAGTTTTGTAAGTTGGATTTCTTTGTGACTCATGATTTTAATAGTTTAGTTTTGTAAGTTGGATTTCTTTATGCGACTCATGATTTTAATAGTTTGGTTTTGTAATTTGGATTTCTTTGTGACTCATGATTTTAATAGTTTAGTTTTGTAAGTTGGATTTCTTTATGCGACTCATGATTTTAATAGTTTGGTTTTGTAAGTTGGATTTCTTTGTGACTCATGATTTTAATAGTTTAGTTTTGTAAGTTGGATTTCTTTATGCGACTCATGATTTTAATAGTTTGGTTTTGTAATTTGGATTTCTTTGTGACTCATGATTTTAATAGTTTAGTTTTGTAAGTTGGATTTCTTTATGCGACTCATGATTTTAATAGTTTGGTTTTGTAATTTGGATTTCTTTGTGACTCATGATTTTAATAGTTTAGTTTTGTAAGTTGGATTTCTTTATGCGACTCATGATTTTAATAGTTTGGTTTTGTAATTTGGATTTCTTTGTGACTCATGATTTTAATAGTTTAGTTTTGTAAGTTGGATTTCTTTATGCGACTCATGATTTTAATAGTTTGGTTTTGTAATTTGGATTTCTTTATGTGACTCATGATTTTAATAGTTTATTTTTGTAAGTTGGATTTCTTTATGTGACTCATGATTTTAATACTTTAGTTTTGTAAGTTGGATTTCTTCATTGTTTTTTTTTTTTTTTTTTTTACATTGAAGAAATCATTTGATTTCCCAGTTTCTATTATTTATCACACTTGCATATTTTTACATCAGATACTTTTGTTTGATTTACATATTTCTACAATGAATTCTGAGATTCAATTCATGTTCTTACTTTAAGTGTTATACCTGTAGCACTATTTTCATAGGCTGCAGATGAAGGAGAACCATCATTGGATTTCTCTTCTATTATTCATCATGAGATTGATTGTTATATGGGTCAGTTTTATTCTCATGAACTTGTACCACTAATTCTCCTGAACAGTTGAACCTGTTCCAGCTGATGAAGATTTGATAGCCTCTTACTCCACTGGATTTAGTTGTGGTTTTCTTACCACTTCTGCAGAATTAGTTAGGCACAGTGTGACACTTTTTTGTCACTGTGTGACCTTTTCTCAGGTATATTTGCTGCCTCTTACTTTTTAGGATTTCTGTATTTTTACTTTGAGAATATGTTTTTTTATCGTGTTACTGAGACTTTGAAATCTTGTGTAGTATGTGTATCATCACTCGACACTTTCTTCTTTGGTTGCACATACATCACAGTTGGAGCCACAACATGCTTCTGTTTTCCCATCCTGGGTTTTATCTGCCCATCTTTGTCTCCCTTTCAGGGGTTTCTCATCTTATCATTTTATTCATTGGATAGTCCTTACTACTTTCTAGTTTCAAGCTATTGGGATGGTGGACCATGTAGGCATTCTCCTAAATGTAATAATGAAATACAAACAAAATATAGAAATGATTATAAAATAATTAAGTTAAGAGTAGGGCAGTTGTGTTCTGCTAGTGTAGAGGATGTGATATCCTTCAATATGGGACATGATAACAAATAGAAATGAGACGTCAAGATTGCAGTTCATCTCTTTGATTGAAGCCCTTCATTCTACCCCTTGGATGTTGGTTCTCAGTGACCAGGTTTTGGATTTAGAGTGGAATCAATTGACATAAGTCCTCATACATGTACTACGTGTGTATTTCTCCCTCATTTACACTCTATCGCTGTTATGGGTCATGATGGAGGTAATTGCAGATTGTCATGGTTCTTTTCCTTCTGCTGTCTCTTTATATTTCTTATTCCAAGGGTGTTAATGCTTTTGGGTTGGTTCTGGTCAGTTTCACTCTTGAGGGAAATTGTTTACATAATGTTTGATACTGGATGGATCTGTCAGTTTATCATTTTCACATGTGTTATGTTCATGAGTTGGGTGACACTGGATTCACTCCTGTTTCATGAATTTAAGGTGAAGATGGTATGATCCTCTTTCCTACCCCTACATGGATATTGGTTTCCATGGCCTGGATTTTGGACAACTTGCTGGTGGTGTAATCCACTTTACTATCCTCACTTGGATGTTGGTACTTGACAGCTGCATTTTGGACTGTATATGACTACTGATAGTGTACAGTCTGTTTTTGTCCTAGCCACACCACATCCAGGAAGACATCCTTTCCAATTCATCCATTTTTGTAATTTTTAGGATTAAGTTTGATACATACTGCATATTTTAGATCACTTTCCACCCATTTTCTTTATTTCCCTCATAATGATCCCCCCCACCTACTCAGTGTGGGATTCTAGCTTCTTATATGAGTGGAGGTAATGTATTAGATGTTAGAATTTTTCTACACTGAAAATGTATTTTCAATAAGTACATAACTCCTCTCGTATTTTCCACACTTGTGCTTTCATCTCCTGCCAAGACTTGAATTAGATTGACAGTGTGGTAGAATTGAATTAGATTGACAGTGTGGTAGACTTGAATTAGATTGACAGTGTGGTAGAATTGAATGTAGAGTCTCATGGAAGAAAATCTATTGCACTCTTATTGGTGGAGGGTTAACATATGATGATTTGCATGATAGATACATTGGCATCAATCAATTCTAGTTGAGGGGAGATAGAAGACTTATTGCATGCATAATGTTTTTTCCCCATATAGAAGGTAGCACTGAATGAGAATAGCTATTTATATGAGAGGTGTTAATTACCTATCAGAAATACATTTTTGGCATAGGAAAGTTATAACCGAGTTTTATATATAGATTATTCTTTCCTTAAATTTCTGCATGTTCTAATGAACTGTGGTGTCTGATTGTTCATCTGTCTCTCATTTGAAAAGCCGTGCATGTAGGTAACATTAAACATTCACTTTTGAAGTGATGAGAGAACAGGCATGATTAATGTTGATATAAAATCTTATTTTTCAAGCAGGATATTCTATGTTAAATTATTAGGAATTGATCACAGAAACATTAACAATGTGACCAAAGTTAGAGTAAAAATGTTGATTTACCCTATGTTATTACTGAATAGCTCTCAGCATGACTCAACAATTACTTTTTGCAGTGGGTGGTATTAGTGGCTGAGAGAGCTATGACTGTGAGCAAAATCAAAAGTGCAACACAATCCACCTTTTCAAAATCCATGTAATAAATTAAACATTTCCCATCATTGGGGATAGGTACTTTTGCTCTCTTCCAATCAATTCTAAATTGTTCGAAAATGGAAACAGTTGAAATCGAAATATTTTTACTTGAATGATTTCAGAATGTAAATCAGTTCAGAGGTTTTAAAACCTCTTTAAACTCTGGATGTCAGCTCAGATTGTAAAGGTTTTAAAATCAGAATGTAGTTTATTCCTTTGAACGGCTTCTTACATATCAAAAAATTCTATAGAGAAGAGGTGAGGTCAGACTTTTGTTTATTTCAGGTTTCTGCCCTCTTGGGTCGAATTCCTTCAGCTGTAGGATATCAGCCCACTTTGGCCACTGACATGGGCACCATGCAAGAAAGAATCACCACAACCAAAAAGGGGTCCATCACATCTGTGCAGGTTTGATTTTAGGAATCATGTTTGAAGTGTAATGTTTTAATTATAAAAAGCAGTATTAATCTCTGAGGGCCTGGCATGGCCTAGCTCGTTAAGGCATGTGCTTCGTAATCTGAGGGTCGCGCCAAACATGCTCGCCCTCCCAGCCGTGGGGGCGTTATAATGTGACGGTCAATCCCACTATTCATTGGTAAAAGAGTAGCCCAAGAGTTGGCGGTGGGTGGTGATGACTAGCTGCCTTCCCTCTAGTCTTACACTGCTAAATTAGGGACGGCTAGCACAGATAGCCCTCTAGTAGCTTTGTGCGAAATTCCAAAACAAACAAAAACAATTAATCTCTGTTTTTCATATCTTTCATTTGTAAAACTGTGTAATTAAAACTCTTTCTAATTGCCATCACCTTATCTTTCTTGGAGCAGTACAAGGAAGCGATGTTATTTATACCATGTATTGTGGTTGAAGATGCAGTGTGTTCTGGTATTTTTTAATGTGATATATGTATACTGGATATTTTTTTTGTAATAGTAGCATCTGCTTCATTGATAAACTTGTGCAACTGATGTTGTTACAGATGTATTTATTAACTTGTGATAAAAAAGAGGATGTTGTAGTATAGGTTATTTAATTAACTTAGATGGTGGTGGTGTATTAAAAAAATAATTCTTCCTATTTACAGTTTTGTTGACCAAAACGTACTGTTTGAAAGTTATCACTATACTTTCATATTGTTTTTTAATCCATCATTTCAAATTTTCTCTCAGTACTAAGGAAATGGGAAACAGGTACAATTGTAAAGTGTCACTTCAGATTCACTAGTCATACAGAGGTTGTATCTGTGGTGGGCAGGGCTGTTCAGGACTCATTTTAAGTCGCTTCGTACTAGATGTCAGAGAAGGAATTCAACATGAAAAATGTCTGTTGATGTTGCAGTACAGTTTACTTGACAATTAGTTTGACAGAAACAAATGCTTTCTTTTGAAGTCGCAAAGAAAATAGCCTTCGTGCTGAAATGCTTTTCAAGAAAAGTCCACAGAAAAAAACAACAACATGCACTTGAAACTGAAAAATATTTTCAAAAGTTTATATATCCAAAATGTTTATTGATGTGTTTCTTGCATAAAAACTTTCAGAAATCTCATTGTGACTAATCTGTATCAGTTACATGCTGTTATAAATAGATAAATCAGACAAATAAAACTCAGCCTAGAGTAAAATCTGCGAAGGCCTTTATTTTTTCGTCAACTCATTTTTCACCTTATAACATTTGTCTAGTAACTGCTCGTGTCGAGTTTTAGTGGACTTTCTGAAGGAATTTAAAACCTCAAAGTCATTAACATTAAACACTTTAAAATTATAAACATTATAATGTCTTTTTTTTGGCTTAGCCAAAAGAGGGTGAGTGGTGGTATGAAGATGGTATCTGTGAGTTACACTGCTTTTTTTTTTAGCACCCACCACTCAAGTCATTCTAGCTCCACCCCTCATTCATACAATGTATTATCATTGGTGTATGAACTGGATGACTTGGATCAACTCTATGTAATAAGTCAAGTGTGGGATTCGTACTCATCTGGGAAGGAGAATAATATTCTGTTATTTATGTTTACTGGTGGCCTTGTCTTTGATGTTTTTGTTTTTTGCGTAAGGACGTATTAACATAAATTCTTAAATAGGTTCATGTGAAATTTCTTCACTAGTGCCAGAATAAATAGCACATTTTGAAGACATATTTGTTAGCAGTTTGAAGATTTTTTTTTTTTTGATACTGTTTTGATCCATTGAATAATTTTTCCTTTCTCTTTATTGTAGACCATCATAGTTAACTTTTTAATGCTGAACCAGCAGTTTATTTTACCTGGGATTTGGTTTTGAAACTAAAAAATGTGTATTGTAATTACTTAGTCAATATTTGTGGGTACAACAAATCTCTACTCTTGTGTACAGTCAAGTATGTACAGTGTTAACTTATATCTAGCAATATACTGTGTTAACTTATATCTAGCACTATACTGTGTTAACTTATATCTAGCAATATACTGTGTTAACTTATATCTAGCACTATACTGTGTTAACTTATATCTATCACTATACTGTGTTAACTTATATCTAGCAATATACTGTGTTAACTTATATCTAGCAATATACTGTGTTAACTTATATCTAGCAATATACTGTGTTAACTTATATCTAGCAATATACTGTGTTAACTTATATCTAGCACTATACTGTGTTAACTTATATCTATCAATATGCTGTGTTAACTTATATCTGGCAGTATGCTGTGTTAACTTATATCTGGCACTATGCTGTGTTAACTTATATCTGGCACTATGCTGTGTTGGCTTATATCTGGCACTATACTGTGTTAACTTATATCTGGCACTATGCTGTGTTAACTTATATCTGGCACTATGCTGTGTTGGCTTATATCTGGCACTATATGCTGTGTTGGCTTATATCTAGCAATATGCTGTGTTAACTTATATCTAGCAATATACTGTGTTAACTTATATCTGGCAATATGCTGTGTCGGCTTGTATCTAGCAATATGCTGTGTCGGCTTATAATCTGGCAATATGCTGTGTTAACTTATATCCGGCACTATGCTGTGTTGGCTTATATCTGGCACTATGCTGTGTTAACTTGTATCTGGCACTATGCTGTGTTGGCTTGTATCTGGCTCTATGCTGTGTTGGCTTGTATCTGGCGCTATGCTGTGTTGGCTTATATCTGGCACTATGCTGTGTTGGCTTATATCTGGCGCTATGCTGTGTTAACTTATATCTGGCGCTATGCTGTGTTGGCTTGTATCTGGCGCTATGCTGTGTTGGCTTATATCCGGCGCTATACTGTGTTGGCTTATATCCGGCGCTATGCTGTGTTAACTTTATAATACTATGCTGTCTTGGCTTATCATATATCTGGCAATATGCTGTGTTGGCTTGTAATCTAGCAATATATGCTGTGTTGGCTTATATCTGGCACTATGCTGTGTTGGCTTATATCTGGCACTATGCTGTGTTGGCTTATATCTGGCACTATACGGTGTTGGCTTATATCCAGCACTATGCTGTGTTGGCTTATATCTGGCGCTATGCTGTGTTAACTTATATCCGGCACTATACTGTGTTAACTTATATCTGGCGCTATGCTGTTATATCTGGCGCTATATATCTGGCACATATCTATGCTGTGTTGTGTTTGTATCTGGCGCTATGCTGTGTTGGCTTATATCTGGCGCTATACTGTGTTGGCTTATATCTGGCGCTATGCTGTGTTAACTTATATCTAGCGCTATGCTGTGTTAACTTGTATCTGGCGCTATGCTGTGTTAACTTATATCTGGCGCTATGCTGTGTTGGCTTATATCTGGCGCTATGCTGTGTTGGCTTATATCTGGCGCTATGCTGTGTTGGCTTATATCCAGCACTATACTGTGTTAACTTATATCTGGCGCTATACAGTGTTGGCTTGTATCCGGCACTATGCTGTGTTGGCTTATATCTGGCGCTATGCTGTGTTAACTTATATCTGGCGCTATGCTGTGTTGGCTTGTATCCGGCGCTATGCTGTGTTGGCTTATATCCGGCGCTATGCTGTGTTAACTTATATCTGGCGCTATGCTGTGTTAACTTATATCTGGCGCTATGCTGTGTTAACTCTGTATGCTGGCTTTAATCTGGCGCTATGCTGTGTTGGCTTATATCTGGCGCTATGCTGTGTTGGCTTATATCTGGCGCTATGCTGTGTTGGCTTATATCCGGCGCTATGCTGTGTTGGCTTATATCCGGCGCTATGCTGTGTTGGCTTATATCCGGCGCTATGCAGTGTTAACTTATATCCGGCGCTATGCTGTGTTAACTTATATCTGGCGCTATGCTGTGTTAACTTATATCTGGCACTATGCTGTGTTGGCTTGTATCTAGCACTATGCTGTGTTAACTTATATCCGGCGCTATGCTGTGTTAACTTATATCTGGCACTATGCTGTGTTAACTTATATCTATCACTATACTGTGTTGGCTTATATCCAGCACTATGCTGTGTTGGCTTATATCTGGCGCTATACTGTGTTGTTGGCTTATATCTAGCACTATACTGTGTTAACTTGTATCTAGCACTATACTGTGTTAACTTATATCTAGCACTATACTGTGTTAACTTATATCCAGCACTATACAGTGTTAACTTATATCCAGCACTATACTGTGTTAACTTATAATACTATACTGTCTTAACTTATCATATATCCAGCAGTGTACCATGTTAACTTACCATATATCCAGCACTATACTGTGTTAACTTACCATATATCCAGTAGTGTACATTGTTGACTTATCATAAATACAACACTATACCATGTTAACTTACCATATATCCAGCAGTGTACCATGTTAACTTACCATATATCCAGCATTATACTGTACTAACTTATCATGTATCTGCCACATTCGTTGTTTCTTCAGGCTATCTACGTGCCTGCTGATGATTTAACTGATCCTGCCCCTGCCACAACGTTTGCTCACTTGGACGCAACCACCGTGTTGTCTCGTGGTATTGCAGAGTTGGGCATCTACCCTGCTGTTGACCCACTGGACTCAACCTCCCGTATCATGGACCCCAACATTGTTGGTAAAGAGCATTACGATATAGCCCGTGGTGTACAGAAGATCTTACAGGTGTATATTGGAAAATTATTGTTTATAGCATTTGCTTTCATAAAGGCTAACACCTTTTAAAATGGTGATATTCAAAGATGATAAAAGATCCACTACTTCTTACAACTGTTATTAGTCTTTTACAGTCACTTAAAGCACTAGTTGTAATGATTTTAAGCCTTTTTTTAAGGCTATGTACATTATTAGATGTAATACAAGTTAAATGCCCAAGTATTAATTCGTAGCTGTCAATATTAGGACTACAAATCCCTGCAGGACATCATTGCTATCCTAGGAATGGATGAACTGTCTGAAGAGGACAAACTGACAGTTTCACGTGCACGAAAGATTCAGCGTTTCTTGTCGCAACCTTTCCAAGTAGCTGAGGTGTTTACTGGGCAAACAGGAAAATTTGTACCACTTGCAGAAACCATCAAAGGCTTTAAGATGATTCTTGATGGTCAGTAATTGTATGAAACGTAACCACTGTGTTTTAGTGTTGGATGTTGTTGATTAGTGTAAGTTACATATCTATTGTACAAAAAAAAATACTGAAATGAAGATAAAAGAATTTGTTGTTATTACAGTAAACAATGAGTTTGGATTTGGTTTTTGATCAAAATTGATTTTAAGTATGGCAGTAAATAGTCTTCAGTTATTTAAACTGTGTTTAATTTTTAGACCAATTAGATTTTTTCATAAACAGTCAATTTTGTTGTCTTATTTCAAAAGGGTTAGTAAGCTAAATTATAATTTTTTTTTAAATGAAAATATAACTTGCAGAACTAAAACATTAAGGTAAGTGTTAGTCAAGAAGTGCATGTTCTCAGATGTTGTTAAAGCCAGACTTGCTGGAATTTGAGTGTTATAAAAATAATTTCAGTATTGGGCACACAAAATTTGTAACAAGTAATTAAAAGTTTGTACCAGTGTGTTTTTATAATAGTTAGTATGAAAATAATGAGTTCTGGCATTATAACCATTGCTTCTACCTTGTCTTTACCTGGGTGAACAAGTAGCTTGAGAGAAATCTTGGTAGATCAGTTAAGGCCTCTACCTTGTCTTTACCTGGGTGAACAAGTAGCTTGAGAGAAATCTTGGTAGATCAGTTAAGGCCTCTACCTTGTCTTTACCTGGGTGAACAAGTAGCTTGAGAGAAATCTTGGTAGATCAGTTAAGGCCTCTACCTTGTCTTTACCTGGGTGAACAAGTAGCTTGAGAGAAATCTTGGTAGATCAGTTAAGGCCTCTACCTTGTCTTTACCTGGGTGAACAAGTAGCTTGAGAGAAATCTTGGTAGATCAGTTAAGGCCTCTACCTTGTCTTTACCTGGGTGAACAAGTAGCTTGAGAGAAATCTTGGTAGATCAGTTAAGGCCTCTACCTTGTCTTTACCTGGGTGAACAAGTAGCTTGAGAGAAATCTTGGTAGATCAGTTAAGGCCTCTACCTTGTCTTTACCTGGGTGAACAAGTAGCTTGAGAGAAATCTTGGTAGATCAGTTAAGGCCTCTACCTTGTCTTTACCTGGGTGAACAAGTAGCTTGAGAGAAATCTTGGTAGATCAGTTAAGGCCTCTACCTTGTCTTTACCTGGGTGAACAAGTAGCTTGAGAGAAATCTTGGTAGATCAGTTAAGGCCTCTACCTTGTCTTTACCTGGGTGAACAAGTAGCTTGAGAGAAATCTTGGTAGATCAGTTAAGGCCTCTACCTTGTCTTTACCTGGGTGAACAAGTAGCTTGAGAGAAATCTTGGTAGATCAGTTAAGGCCTCTACCTTGTCTTTACCTGGGTGAACAAGTAGCTTGAGAGAAATCTTGGTAGATCAGTTAAGGCCTCTACCTTGTCTTTACCTGGGTGAACAAGTAGCTTGAGAGAAATCTTGGTAGATCAGTTAAGGCCTCTACCTTGTCTTTACCTGGGTGAACAAGTAGCTTGAGAGAAATCTTGGTAGATCAGTTAAGGCCTCTACCTTGTCTTTACCTGGGTGAACAAGTAGCTTGAGAGAAATCTTGGTAGATCAGTTAAGGCCCGGCATGGCCAGGTGAATAAGGCACTCAACTCGTAATCTGAAGGTCGCAGGTTCGAATCCTTATCACACCAAACATGCTTACCCTTTCAGCCATCGGGGCATTATAATTTGGCAGTCAATCCCATTATTCATTGGTAAAAGAGTAGCCCAAGAGTTGGCAGTGGGTAGTGATGTCTTACACTCCAAAATTAGGGATGGGTAGTTCAGATAGTTCTCATGTAGCTTTGCACAACATTCAAAACAAACCAAACCAGATCAGTTAAAGGAAGAAATTTATAACTAATCAACATAACCTGTATTTACTGATTAAAGTGTTTGGTGAGAAGGTAGAATTAATAGAAGGTTATCAAGTTATTTTGTCAAAGTGGGCAGACAGCAACAAAAGGTACAGAAGTAGACTAGTAGCATCCTGACTGAAATGAAAAATTAAAATTAATGTCTGGGTCCTGACATACTGTTACTTGTCATTGTGGTACTGTAATAAATTGGTTAAGTTATTCTTATAATAGTATTTTGCGTGTATTAGTATCAGATGTGGGTCTGTGTATCTCAGAACAGCCGATATGAGTACTAACACTTTTATTGATGAGCAGAGAACAATGTTTCAACCTTCCTAGCTCATCTTCATCTTTCTGCAAGTCATTTCTTTCTTTATATTTTGAGTTTAACATGGCTTTTATTAGTTTTTTTCTGTAAGTTATATATAATTTTTGTACACTGTTTAAAATCTTTTGTAGTTTTATCTTCTTAACCTGAAGATGACCTAGAAGATTGAACCATTGTTCTCTGCTTATCAATAAAGGTGTTAATACCCATACCAGCCGTTCTGAAATACATGTTCATTAACTTGGGGGATTGTGTTGAGGAGTGGTAGCTGACCGACCAAATTCCCAGTACCAGTGGTGTACATTTATTTGTTAACTTCTTGATGGCAAGAAACCCACATGAAATAAAAATGTATCTCAGAACAGATACTGATAACAAGTTAATCTGAAGATAACCTAGGATGATCGAACCCTTGTTCTCTGCTTTTCAGTAAAGGTATTAATACCCATACCAACCATTCAAAGATAGATTTTTATTTCAAGTGGGTTTCTTATCACCAATAAGATGTGGCCCTAATTGAAAACTTATTGTACATTGGTTTCAGTTGGTGTAATATTTAAAGGGTTTTTAAATTTCAGATACTTGTCCTTTTATACTCTTTGTGAGGTTTTCTAAAGATACAGAAATGTAAACATTTAGTTTGTTTGATAGTATTGAAAATGGAATATAGTTTTCAAAATGACTTTCTCTTTCAGGTGAATTGGACCATTTACCAGAAGTAGCCTTCTATATGGTGGGACCCATTGAAGAAGTCATTAGTAAAGCTGAAAGGCTAGCAGAAGACTCGTAACAATCTTGTTTAGTGTTAGGTGATGTTTCAGTATTTCAGATGACACTGGTATAGTTGGAGTTATTCAGTTAAAATATCTAAAAGAAATTAGCAAAACATTCATAAGAGTCGTTTATATATCAGGCAGGAATGAGAAGTTCTAAAGAATTTTCTTACTTTGATTGTATACAGGTGTCAGCAATGAATAAAACAGTTGATTTTGGTCTGAAGTGCTTATGGTGTGCATGATCATATGAAATTATTTTTACTTTAATCCAAATTCCTTTTCCTTGGATCATTTTAACTGAACAAGTATGTGAAGCAGAATTTGGCAAGTCATAATTTAGTGACATTATCAGAAAGAACAGCTCTGTATGACTTACAGATGTCCTTCTTCTGTAATTATTAAATAGTCCTTCTGCCTAGTATTCGGTTTCTCATTAGTTTAGCATCATCTTTATAACAACAGTATGAATATTACTAATCACAGTATCAGAGGATCTTAGTACAAACAAACCTACTTTCCTTCAGTCCTTAAGGCAGTATCATTAAAATTTGAAGATGGAGAGAACACTAGACAAATTATAAAGGTATGCAGTATTGAATCAGTGGTAAATGTTGTTTTTGTATATATGAATATTGTGAGAACTGCCATTTAAGCAGTGAGTTTTTTATTGGGATAATTCAGGAAGACTAGTTTAAAACAGGAGAGATTGCAAGAAGGTTGGTCTTGGATTGCAGTGTGCATAAGTAAGAAATCTTTGGTTTGAAAAGTTAAATTCCAGTTCTGTGGAAAGCGGTTGTTCAAGGGTTGAGCTAGTAAATGACGTTATAATTACATAACAGGAAAAGTCTTGTTTGTTTTCACACCTACAATGTTTACTGAAGCTCTAACAAGATAGTGTGTATCATTTAAAGAGAACATTTTTGAATGCGTAAAGCAGTTAGTTATCACAAACACTAAAACACAAAAATAAAAGTCTGTATTTTTCTATTTTATTTGATTTTGCTGGCACCAGTTGGGCTTTGTTTCTTTTGACCAGTGATATTTAAAAAAAAATTAAAATAAATTACTGTGAATGTCTCCATTGAACAGAGATGTCTTAGTAAGTAAGAATGGATTATAAATATTCATATATTTCAATTTTACCTTTGGTAACAAGTAATGAAATCTGTAATACAATCATGAAATGGTTGGTCCAATGTATAATACAGAATAAGTTACGTGCAATGTCGTAATATAATTCATGGATCTAAATTAAGTTATTATATCATGAGTTGAAAAGGACTAAAAGCCCTATGATTTCTTCATTGTAAAAGACGGAACAAGAGCTGGTAAAAGGACTACGTTTTCTAACTTTGTAACAACAATAAGGTGTCTTTAGAAGGTAAAGATGGTAGACAGTTATATAGATGGTCACCCTCATTGTTGAGAACCTTTAATATGAAGTTCCAGTGTTCATACATATGACAAGCTGATGTCATTACTTAGTCCGAACTCTCTAGATACTTTTGTAATAGTGATAAGTGGGATATACTGTCACATTATACTTCCTGCCATAATTGAAAAGGACACTGTTATGGGGAAATATAAGTTATAAAGGTTCTTAGGCTTATATCACGAAAGCTATATTAAGCTTTAATTGTGGGTTTCATATGTGATATAAAAGTTAGAAAGATTTTAACTACAAAATACTGACACAAAACATCTAAAAATCTCTGATTTAGTGATGTCATGTACAGTGATTATCTCACTGTAAATAGTCATGTCACGCAGTGATCAAAATTTTCAACCTTTCTGTTGTTTCTTGGAAGGATTATTATCCAATTGTCTGTAATGTGAATCAGAGTCACTGACATATCTTTGTTGTTTATGAATGAGATTACCATCAAACTGTCCTTTATCTTTATTAGAAGAAACCTTATATCCCTGTTGTGTGGAATTTTTGTCTGTTTCTCTTTATTTTTTGTGAAACTTCTCGTAGTTTCTGTCACATTTTTTCATGGGAATGTCATAAAAGTACGATATTTTGGGGTCAGAATAAGTAACACTTTTGTGTTGTATTCGAATTAAAATGTTATCACACTTTTCTTGTTCTTGACGGCCATCATTATTATGTTTCTCTCTCTTTTGGGCAAACTGTAATTATCTTTTTTTCAGAGTCAAGAACATATATTTTGTTTTCTTGAAATGGAACATAAGTGAAACGTTGCTATATTTCTGTTGCCTTTCATCTTGAATAGAAAATCTGGCATATTGTTTTCGAACAGGGATTCAATTAAATGATTTTCCTTCCGGAACAGAAATATCAATGAGATATATTAGATCTTGAAAAGGAGAAACTGTTTCTTTCCTGAGAAGATATATGATCAAATTGTTTTTGTTCTTGAACAGGGATATCTTCAAATTGTCTTTTATCTTGAACAGGTAAACTGTTATGTCGTTCTCCAACAGGAATGCAATCAATTTGTCCTTGAACAGGGATATCATAAAGATACCTTTGATCTTGAACACGTAAATGATTACATCCTTCTCAAACATGGACATGACTGAATTTTCTTTGTTCATGAATGGGTTCAGAATCAAACTCTTTTTGATTTTGAATGGGAAGATCAGTATAATGTCCTTGAACTAGAACATGATTAAATGACTTTTGTTCTCGAGTTGGAATTTCACCAAAGTGTTTGATATTGGAGATGTAAAGAGCCATGACCTTCTCGAACAGGTATATGAATTTTTTTTTTCTCTTGCCTTTGATCTTGAACAGAAAAACTGGAATGTTGTTTCTTAATATAGGTTTGGTTGAATTATTCTTTTTCTTGAGCAGGAATACTAGTAACTTCTTTTTGTTTAGGTATTTGACCTTGAAAGCTGACAGTTTTTAGTTGAATAGGACCATGATTAAATTGTTTTTGTTTCTAAAAAGGATTACCCATGAATTTTCTTTGGTTTTGAACATAAAAACTGCCAGGTTTTCTTTGAGCAAGGTTGACATTAAATTCTTCATGTATTGGAACAGCTTGTTCATTACCAGAGATGCCAACCATTACGATTCAAGCTTAATCATTACGATTTTGGTGTATACGTTACGACTATATGCTTAATTATTCAATTTCACTATCTGTTTTAATAGTACTGGTTTTCAGTTTTACTGTCTGTTTGTACACTCTTGGTCTTCAGTTTCACTGACTGTTGGTCTTCAATTTCAATGTCTGTTTTAACACTTGGTGTCCAGTTTCACTGTATTTTTCACACTTTTGGTCTTCACTTCAACTTCTCTTTCAACAGTATTGGTCCTGAATTAAACTGACTGTTTTCACAATATTGGTCTTCACTTTCACTGTCTGTTTCAACACTGTTGTTTTTCTGTTTCACTGTGTGTTTCAATACTAACAGGCTTCAATTTTGAAGTTTCATTGTCCGTTTTTGAACAGTGTTGGTCTTTAACTTCATTGTGTTTCAACTGTGTCTCTTTTAACACAACTGGTTTTCACTTTGAATAACTATTTCAACAGAGAAAGTCATTAATTTCACAGTCAGTTTCAGCAGTGTTGCTCTTTAATTTAACTGAAAGTTTGAAAAGAGTAGTTATTCAATTTCACTGCTGTTTCAACACTGTTGGTCTTCACTTTAACTCACCATTTTCACACAACTTGTCTCACATTTCGCGGGTGTTTACACAATCTTGGTTTTCACTTTATCTCCCATTTCAAGACTACTGGTGTTAACTTCCACTAACTGTTTTCACACTATTGGTCTCTACTTTCACTTTCTGTTTCAACGGCTGTTTCAATACTGTTGGTCTTCCCCTTTTACGGTGTGTTTCAACAATATTTGTCTTTAGTTTGACTGACTGTTGGTATTCAATTCCACTAACTGTTTTCAAACTGTTCACCTTTAGTTTTACCGACTGTTCCAACACTTTTGGTCTTCAATTTCACTGTCAGGTTCAACACAATTGGTCTTGATTTTCGTTTCAACACTGTTGGTCTTCATATTCACTGACCGTTTCAACACTGTTGATCTTCAACTTTAGTGTTTTAACACTACTTGTCTCCAGTTTCACTGGCTGTTTCAACACTGTGGGTATTCAATTTCAATGTCTGCTTCAACACTATTGGTCTTCAATTTCAATGTCTGTGTTAACACTTGGTGTTCAGTTTCACTGTATTTTCACACTTTTGGTCTTCACTTCAACAGTATTGGTCCTGAATTCAACTGACTGTTTTCACAATATTGGTCTCCACTTTTACTGTCTCTTTCAACACTGTTGGTCTTCAACTTCACTGTTTTAACACTGTTTGTCTGCAGTTTGACTGGCTGTTTCAACACTGTTGGTATTCAATTTCAATATCTGTTTCAACACTGTTGTTCTTCTGTTTCACTGTGTGTTTCAATATTAATAGTCTTGAATTTCACTTTCAATAGTGTAGTCTAAATTTTCAGTCTGCTTCATCAGTGTTGATCTTAACTTTCACTATAATTTAACATTACTGGTCTTCAATTTCACGGTATGTGTCAACAATGTTGGTCTTCACTTCAACTGCATGTTTCAACAGTGTTCGTCTTCAATTTTACTAACGTTATCATCACTATTGATCTTTGGTTTCACTTACGGTTTTCACAGGGTTGGTGTTCAATCTCACTGTGTTTCTACAGTGTTGGTCTTCACTTTCAATAATTGTTTCAGTAGTATCGGTCATCAGTTTCACGGTGTTTCAAAACAGTTGTTCTTCACTTGCACTGAATGTTTCAAGAGTGGAGATCTTCAATTTCACAGTCAGTTTCAGCAGTGCTGGTTTTTAGTTTCAATGTCCGTTTTTGAACAGTGTTGGTCTTTAACTTGACTGTGTTTCAACTGTGTCTCTTTTAACACAACTGGTTTTTTACTTTCAATGACTATTTCAATAAAGTCATCAATTTCACGGTCTGTTTCGGCACTGTTAGTCTTTAACTGAAAGTTTGAAAAGAGTAGTTGTTTAATTTCACTGTCTGCATGAATACTATTGGTCTTCGATTTCACTGACTTTTTGTACACTGTTGGTCTTCAGTTTCACTCTTTTTCAACACTACTGGTCTTGAATTTCACTGTTTTCACACTGTTGTTTATCAGTTTCCCTGACTGTTGCAACACTGTTGGTTTTCAATTTCACTATCTGTTTCAATACTACTGGTGTTGACTTCCACTTACTGTTTTCACACTGTTGGTCTTCAGTTTCACTGACTGTCTCAACACTTTTGGTCTTCATTTAACTTCTCTTTCAACACTATTGGTTTTGAATTGAACTTCACTGTTTTAACACCAATGGTGTTCAATTCCACTGTCTGTTTAAACCCTGTTGGTATTCAATTTCGCTGACGTTTTAACACTAATGGACTTAAATTTCACCCTCCGTTTCAACAGTGTTGGTCTTCACTTTTACTCTCTATTTTCACACTAGTGGTCTTTAATTTGACTGACTTTTGAACACTATTAGTCTGCAGTTTCACTGTCTGTTTTTACTTTAACTTCCATTTCAAGACTATTGCTGTTAACTTCCACTGAGTGTTTTCACAGTATTGGTCTTCACTTTCACTGACTGTTTCAACACGGTTCGTCTTCAACTTCACTGTTTCAACACTACAGGTCTGCAGTTTCAATGGCTCTTTCAACACTGTTGGTTCTTAATTTCACTATCTGTTTCATTACTATTGGTGTTCAGTTTCACTGGCTGTTTTCACACTGTACGTCTTCACCTTTTGGGTCTGTTTCACACAATATTAATTTTCACTTTCACGGACTCTTCCAACACTGCTGGTGTTCAATTTCACTGTGTGTTTCATAATACTGTTTTTGAGTTTTACAGTCTGCCTATACTCTCTTGGTCTTACCTTTCACCTCTCTTTCAACATCATTGATGTTCAGTTTCACTGACTGTATAAACACTGTTGGTCTTCACTTTCACTGTCTACTCCAACACTTAGTTGCTTCAGTTTCACTGTCTGTTTTCACACTGTTAGTTCTCACTTCCACTTGTGTTTCAACACAACTTTGTTTCAGTTTCACTGTTTTCACACTGTTGGTCTTCACTTTCACTGTCTGCTCCAACACTTAGTTGCTTCAGTTTCACTGTCTGTTTTCACACTGTTAGTTCTCACTTCCACTTGTGTTTCAACACAACTTTGTTTCAGTTTCACTGTTTTCACGCTGTTGGTCTTCACTTTCACTAACTGTTCAATACCGTTGGTCTTGAATTTCACTGTATGTTTCAGTACTATTGGTGTTCAGTTGTACTGACTGTTTTCACACTGTACGATTACACTTTTACTGTCTGTTTCAACAATATTGGTCTTCACTTTCACGGACTCTTCCAGCACTGTTGGTGTTTAATTTAAGTTTTTAATACTACTGGTGTTTAGTTTTACTGTCAGTCTGCACACTCTTGGTCTTCACTTTCACTACTGTTTCAACACAATTGGTGTTCAGTTTCACTGACTGTTTTCACACTGTTGGTCTTCACTTTCACTAACTGTTTCGACACTAACGGTCTTTAGTATCATTATCTCTTTTCACACTGTTGGTCTTCTCTTTCAACACTACTGGTCCCCAGTTTCAATCACTGTTTTCACACTGTTGGTCTTCACTTTCACTGGCTGTTTCAATACTTGTTTCTCCATTTCACTGTCAGTTTCAACACTAAGTGTTTTAAATTTCATTCTCTGTTTCAACAGTGTATTCTACATTTACGGTCTGTTTCAACAGTGTTGATCTCCATTTTCACCATATTTTAACACTACTGGTGTTCAATTTCAATGATTGTTTAATGGTGTTGTTTTTAAGTTTCACTGTCTGTTTAAACGGCATTGGTCTTTAATTTGACTGTCTTTTTCAACAGTATTTGTCTTCACTTTTACTCTACATTGGTGTCCAGTTTCACTGTATTTTTCACACTTTTGGTCTTCACTTCAACTTCTCTTTCAACAGTATTGGTCCTTAATTCAACTGACTGTTTTCACAATAATGGTCTTCACTTTCACTGTCTCTTTCAAAACTGTTGGTCATCAAATTCAATGTCTGTTTCAACACTGTTGTTTTTCTGTTTCACTGTGTGTTTCAATACTAATAGTCTTCAATTTCACTTTCAATAATGTAGTCTTTCTTTTCAGTCTGCTTCAACAGTGTTGATCTTAACTTTCACTATAATTTAACATTACTGGTCTTCAATTTCACGGTATGTGTCAACAATGTTGGTCTTCACTTCAACTGAATGTTTCAACAGTGTTCGTCTTCAATTTTACTAACGTCATCATCACTATTGATCTTTGGTTTCACTGACGGTTTTCACAGGGTTGGTCAATCTCACTGTGTTTAAACAGTGTTGGTCTTCACTTTCAATGATTGTTTCAGTAGTATCGGTCATCAGTTTCACGGTGTTTCAAAACAGTTGTTCTTCACTTGCACTGAATGTTTCAAGAGTGGAGATCTTCAATTTCACAGTCAGTTTCAGCAGTGCTGGTTTTTAGTTTCAATGTCCATTTTGAACAGTGTTGGTCTTTAACTTGACTGTGTGTTTCAACTGTGTCTCTTTTAACACAACTTGTTTTCACTTTCAATGACTATTTCAATAAAGTCATCAATTTCACGGTCTGTTTGGCACTGTTGGTCTTTAACTGAAAGTTTGAAAAGAGTAGTTCTTCAATTTCACTGTCTGCATGAATACTATTGGTCTTCGGTTTCACTGACTTTTTCTACAGTGTTGGTCTTCACTTTACTCACCATTTTATCACTACTGGTCTCCAATTTCATTGAGTTTTTGAAACAATTAGTCTACAGTTTCACAATCTGTTTTCACAATCTTGGTTTTCACTTTAAGTTCCATTTCAAGACTATTGGTGTTAACTTCCACTGACTGTTTTACACTATTGGTCTTCATGTTCTGAGCTGTTTCAACTCTGTTGGCCTTCAACTTTACTGTCTGTTTCAACATTATTGTTCTTTAGTTTCACTGACTGTACCAACACTGTTGGTATTCATCTTCACAGTCTGTTTTAACACTATTGGTCTGCAGTTTCACTGGCTGATTTCACATTTGGTATTCGTTTTTACTAACTGTTTTCAAACTGTTCGTCTTCAGTTTTACTGTCAGATTCAACACTATTGGTCTTCACTTTCATTTCCATTTCAACACTCTTGGTGTTGACTTTCAGTGACTGTTTTCATACTGTTGGTCTTCACTTTCATTGGCTGTTTCAACAGTATATCCAATACTGTCATCTTAAAATAATTTCACGGACAACTTGTCGAATTAATTAGCAAATATTTTCTTTGAAAATTATGACATATTTTACTGTAAAACCATAACCACACTTAAATTTGTTTCAGAAAGACTTTAGAACACCATTTTCACCATTCTTTATACTGTTGAGGTTTGTTGTGCTTTAAAGGCGAGATATAAAACCGCATTTTTTCATTATCTGTCACTCTTGTTACATTTATTACATTTCTTTTTAATTCATGTTATTGATCTTAATGTATTGAACTTGCTTAAAATGGTATCCTTGGTTTTTAAGTTTTCTAATATCGCTTTGACACTGATGTAATTGAGTTATATGACAAGACAGGAATTATTTAGGTAGAATCAGGTGATTCAATCTTTGTTTTCTTTTTTTAGTTTCACAAAAAATAAATTTAATACTAGGTACATATATGTCTTAATTTTCAAGTGATATTTAAAACTTACACCCGTGTTTTATGTGCCGATACGGAATATAAAACCCTGTGTATCACCCAAGACACTACGAGCAAAGAAGTAGTGCGAGTGTTGCTAAATAAATTTCGAATGAAACATCGAGATCCACAGTTTTTTATATAACGAATTTTAGATGAGGAAGCAGCAAAGAAGTGCTTTTTGTTTTTATGTATTTTAAACATTAAAAATAAAATAGTCTCGACAATAAAATCGAAAAGAATTTGTTTGATTTTGAATTACGCGCCTAGCTACACGAAAGCTATCACCGCTAGCTCTCCCAATGTAGCAGTGTAAAACTACATGGGAGACAGCTAGTCATCACCACCAACCGCCAACTCTTGGGCTACTTTTTACCAACGAATAGTTGAATTGACTGTCACATTATAAAGCTCCCATGGCTGAAAGGGTGAACACGTTGGTGTGAAGGAAATTCGAACCCGTGGTCCTCAGATTATGTGTCGAGCGCCCTTACCACATGGCCGTGCCAGGCCGACAAAAAGGGCAGACGTGGGTAGGACATCGAGTTTCCCCCATTAAATATAATTTTTAAGTTTAATTTTATATAAGTGTTTATTTTCTGCAGAAAATCATGGAGTGCCCAAAATTGAGAAAAGCAATGTGATTGGTAACCCATGAAAGACATGCTGGCACACTCAACCAATTGGGAAGTAAAATGCTTTACTAAAAATATCATGCATCCAGAGAAGATAGGAAGAGTAAATGATAAGGATGACAGGGATAATAAGAAATCGAGGAAACATATTAAACACCACAAACCTGAGAAATTATGTCTTAATATGTCATTAACGGCTAGCTGATTCCATAGATGGGTCATAAGAATGTACGGCAAAATTGAGCGTCAGAAAAATGCAATCAAAATATTCGTTAAACCGAATAGTTTCCTGGGGAAGCGAGGTATAGTTCAGGAGAAGGTGGAGGTAGTTGGCCCATACAGTACCTATCTCTTGGCAAATAATCGTAGATAAATCCAACGACTGGTGACACCATCTGTTACGAATGAAAAAGTGTTTTGATACTCAAATTGGTGACAATAACCTCGACATTCGTGGTAAATAGTGAATCGAACAAATTGTTTTATAGATGAATACAAACGTGCGAAAAACAAACAGCAAAACTATAGAAATTGGACAGTGGATTAACAATAATAAAAGCGATAAATAAAAAATACCATTTCAACAGTATAACTGTTTACATTATAATTAGAAAGCACACCAAAGAAAAAATCAATCCTCTAAACAAGAACTCTGCCAAAAATAAAATGATAGTCCAGTGCAGTTGAATAGAGGTACTCGTATGTGTGACAAGAAAATGTGGCACAATAATTGGTGGAGGGTTTTCGTCTGGTAATTTGCATGAAAGACCCATTGCAATAAATTATTTCCAATAGAGGGGTGGTAAGACAATTGTGGTATGCATAAAAACCTTTTGGCTTATGGAGGGTAGCACTGAATGAGTACAGCTATTTAAGTGAAAGAAAGTTATTTACCGAAAAAATTCATTGCAATGAATAAAATATGTATACATTTGCAATATGTAATAATGAAGTCATTATGCGAATAAAATAAAAAAACTGGTAGTTTTCAGTTTGAGCCAGTAAATTTCTCATTTCTACTGACATGTTTACAACTCTCCTATTTTTTTCTTCTACCGAAGGAGGAAGTGAAATACTGTCAAGGTTGGAAGTATCGTGCAGAAAGTGTAAAGACATCTTGGTCCACATTTCAGTAGCCACTGTATGAGATTTACTTAACCCTTGTTTGAAAATTCAGCAGGCTACTAATCAATAACTTGGTTTCCTCTGTATGAAATTATTTGAAAGAAAATTACCTGATTTGGAACCATCTGTATAAATGGGAACTGAATGATTGTTTGAAAGATATTCATTGAATAAAAGACGGTACTTCCAATCTAGAGTATCTGCCTTTTTTAGGTGACTGAAAGAAAGGTCACATTTGGGGGCTGTAATAAGCCATGGTGGGATGGGCTGACCTGTGGAATCTGCAATGTTATCCAAGGGCAGACCCAATTCATCCCAATTGCGCCCGGATGCGAAGGCCAAACGGAGCAATGACAGATCGTCTGTTCGGAAAAAGTACTGCCCACCGAGGAAGGAAAACACATTTCCAGGTGGGATGCTTTGGTAAGGAATGAAGTTTCGAAGTATATTCCAAAGATAGTTGCAAACGGCGAAGGTGTAGAGAAGGTTCATGAGATTCAATGTATATACTTTGAACTGGAGAGGTACGGAAAGCCCCAGTGCAGAGTCGAAGTCCTTGGTGATGAATGGGGTCCAGCATCTTTAAGGCCGAGGGTCTGGCAGATCTGCCCCCCACCTGGTAGAAGAGAGAACACGGAGGATGTTCAGTGCTCTTGTGCATTTGACCCGAAGCTGCTTTAAGTGTGGTATAAAGGTCAGGTTACGATCAAAGATAAGCCCCAAGAACTTGGTCTCCGGGACCACTGGCAGCAAAACTTCACCGATATGAAGTTCAGGATCAGGGTGAATACCCGTCGACGGCAAAGTGCATGCATACAGTTTGGAGAGAGAAATTAAAGCCGTTCGCCAGAGTCCACTTCCGTACACAATTGAGGGCAGTTTGTAGTTACCGCTCAATATATCTCATGTTTGACGACTGACATGAGATGTGAAAGTCGTCGACATACAGTCCATTCGCAACAGTGAGAGGGAGTTGTTCAGTGATGGCATTTATCTTTATACTGAAGAGTGTAACACTCAATACACAGCCTTGAGGGACTCCAAGTTCCTGTACAAAAGAACGGGAAAGTGTCGAACCCACACGAACTTGGAATCTCCTGTCCATTAAAATTTTTTAATAAACATGGGTAGATGGCCACGTAACTCATATGTATGGAGGTCTCGCAAAATGCCATACCTCCATGTTGTGTCGTAAGCCTTCTCTATGTCAAAGAATATTGATACAAGATGTTGGCGGTTGAGAAAGGTTTCTCTGATAGATGTTTCAAGACGAATTAGGTGGTCTGTGGTGGAGTGTTGTCGACGAAACCCACACTGGGTGGGCGAGAGGAGGTTGTTTGATTCAAGGAACCAAACAAGACGAGCATTAACCATCCTTTCTAATGTCTTACAGAGACAGCTCGTCAAAGCAATTGGACGGTAGTTTGAAGGAATCTTGGGATCTTTCCCTGGCTTAGAGAAAGGTAAAATAATAGCCTGGCGCCAGGCATCAGGAAAAACATTCTCCTGCCAGATCCGGTTGAAAACAATCAGAAGGACATCAAGAGAAGCAGGAGATAGATGGTGCAGCATGTCATAATGAATATCATCAGGTCCAACAGACGTACTGGCAGACCAATGAAGGGCCATTTTTAGTTCCACCAGGGTAAAGGGACAATTATAGTCAAAGAAACAGTCAGTTCGAAAGGAAAAAGGTGATCGCTCTGCCCGAGTCTTGATGGCCAGGAAGGTGGAGGAACAAGCAGAAGTGCTAGATACCCGGCAAATGCTATCACCTAGAGTGTTAGCGATGTTCCGAACATCAATCACCTCCTGACCATCAGAGAGTAAGATCGAGAGGGGGACAGAATTGTAGTGCCCATTAACCTTTCAAATTCTGTCCCATATGATCTTGGAACTGGTGGTAGAAGGCTTTGACGTCTTACCCACCTAGCATGTGCACGGGCCCATTGGAAAGCAACCCGGTTTGAAAGTGTGGGATATCTACGAAAAGTATCCCAGGCCCGCTTTTGAGCCTTCCGTGCTAAGTGGCAAGCAGGATTCCACCACGGACGAGGATATCGTAGAAAACAGGTCGAGGTTTCAGGAATACACTGAGCAGCTGCATGTGTAATACAGTCAGTTACCACTGCTACACAGTCGTCTATTGATGGCTGATTTATGATGGCAGGATCAAGTTCTGCGAGAGCAGTGAAAGTGGACCAGTCTGCCTGATCCAGCTTCCACTGGGGCACGCGGGTAGGGTGGCATCGACCACGGCCAGTCTCTCTCAAAAGGATCGAAAAATGATCACTGCCTAGTGGATTACTGTCAACCCTCCATGAAAAATGGGAGAATAATGAAGGGGAGCAAACTGAGAGATCAATAGCGGTAAAGGAGTGACTAGGTGTATGAAAGTAAGTGGAAGGACCAGTATTGAAAAGAGAAAGATTGTGATCAGAGAGCATCCGCTCTACAGATCGGCCCCTCCCATCAATAATAGCACTTCCCCAGAGAGGGATGATGTCTATTAAAATCCCCTAGAATTAGAAATGGAGATGGCAACTGTTCAACGAGAGCATCAAGATCTGATTGATCATATGTCTCTCCAGGGGACAGGTACAGAGAACAAACAGTGATGGTATGACCCAAAGAAACATGGATAGCTAAAGCCTCCAAGGGTGTGTTGAGTGACAAAGACAGGGTGGGCAAGAATGAAAGTAAGAGGGGTGAGAACCATTGCAGTTTACGCAATGTGGGTTCATGTCACAGTCATAGGCATCGTAGTCCTTGCCTCCACAACGAGCACATGTCAGGGAACCACGACAAGATGTCTTTGAGTGGCCGAATCTCTGACATTGAAAACATCGAAGAGGGTTTGGTATGTATGGCCGAACCCTGCAAATGAGATAACCTGCCTTGATGGTGGCAGGTGCACGTGGTGAAGTAAATGTTAAAACGAGGCTATTTGTTGGCAGTGTACCTCCATCTTTGCGAGTTGAGATGCGCCTCACTGCAGAAACTCCTTGAGTGGAGAGACCAGCGAGAATCTCTGACTCGGGAACGTTCTTCAAATCACTTTCAACAATAACTCCTCGTAAAGAATTCAAGGTAGCATGGGGTGTAACCTCAATAGTTATATCCCCAATTGCCTTTGAATTCAAGAGGAGTTCACTGTGTTGGGATGTGGATGTTTTAACCAATATGTCACCAGATCGAAGTTTCTTTACTGATTTTGGAGTGCCAGCAAGTCCCTCTAGTCCCTTTTGAATAAAAAAAAGGGGACATTTGTCCTAAAGGTTTTTCTGAAAGAGAATATAATACAAGAAAATGAGGTACGTGTGTTACTGATGTTGAAGATTGCTGTTCTGAGTATTCAAGACGTGGTCGCCTACCCATTGACTGTTTTTTTACAATTTTATTTAAATTTTTTGGAGGATCCATAGGAAAGAGAAAAAATTTCGGTACCCACTGACCCCACCCACAATAAAGCCCTACAAGGGGACGCACTACAAAGTCATGCAAGGACAATGCAGCAACGCCAGGTTTTCGTGAGCACTATACCCAAACACCAGCATTAGGCACAATGTCAACAACACCCGTTGAGAACTTCCAACACTGGTACTTGGTTGACTCTAGCCCAAGTGGACCAGCCGATTGACCCAAGGGGGGCCACCCAAAAGTCGCCCGTCTACAGGAATTCGAGGCCAAAGTGGTGTGTTGGGGTTGGACCCCTCAACCACCAGGATCCTCTCCTCCCCTTCACGGGTCGCCATGCACGGCAAACACGTGGGTGGATGTTTAGATCCCAGAGAAGGTAACCAGACAGAACAGAACCTTCCCTGGGAGGTCTCCTCACCACGTACAGGAATCCACACCGAGGGGTCACCTTTTGGCAGTTTTCTTTATGTTGAAATGACAGGTTGTGTGATGGATAAGTTCGTAGAGGGGGATGGCATTGCTGGTTGATCAGCAAGAACCCACCTTGTATGTGCCACTCAGTATATACTTGGATGCTGTAGCTATCAATATCTTCTTGTGTTGTACCATCACTGGTTGTTCTCTCTACTTATATCATGGAGGAACTTAAAACTTTGATGCTGTTATAGAACTGTGGCTACCTTTCTTTTTTGTCTTGGGAGACTTGACACAGTCTTCTTTGGGGTGGTGCTGATATTGATGGTAGGAGTTGTTCCACTCAGCATAAACTCGTAGATCATAACTTGTCTCTTAATCAGTGGTGGTTCTTTTATCTGTTTTCATGCATCTAGTCAGTCTTTTACTGCTAATGATCTATCTGTCTGTTCCCTTTCATTTTTTTCTGTTTCTCCTTTTTTCTTGGAAGGTTTACAGTGACACTGGACAGTGATAATATTCCTATCATTTTGAGAGAAACTGGGTGTGGTCAGTGTCATCCAACCTGAGTGCCACAATGTTAAATGGCCCAAAACTGGTCCTGCTGTTTTTAATCTTCCAGCTATTAATGATTAGGTGGAGAAAACAGCTAATTGTATCATTTTAGCAGCTGTTTGTTATACACTCAGAACCTCAACTTGTTTTCCATGGTGGTTTCTTGCCTGCTAGCAGACATGAAAGACTCTGAAACAGGCCTGGAATATCTTTTGTGGGTATTCCACTCTTTCTAATTGCATTGGTGTTTAGTGGGTCCATGCTCATTCTTTGCAGGTCCAAAGTCAAAGCCAAAAGGAATCTTGAACTGAGGGCTGTATCTTGAGTGTCATGCTTTTCAATGTGAAAATCAGTGCTATTACAATCAGTTGTGGCTGTTATTAGATGACGGTGCTGTCAGCTTGTCCCTCTAAGGCTAATTACTATCCTGACCTGTGATTTTTCTTTGTGCCATTTGAAGAAGGTGAATACTCTTTATTAGAAGTAACACCCTTTCTTTGCTGAGCATTTTTTCTACTCCTGTTTGTACAGATGGTTTGAACTGTAGTTACTCTGTGGTCTCTCTTAAACTTTGTTGTGGCCCTGTGGTTCTTCATAAAATTTAGTTTTTTTTCTCCTTATTTTCTAGCATATGTGCTTTGAATTTTGCTAAGGAATGCTTTGAACTTGATATTAATGGTTCCATTTTTCATTCAACATTTGTTTTTAATAATTAAAACATAAACAGAAATGTTTAATGAACATGTATAATACCATGTCCAATTTGGATAATTGTACTGAATTTTATGTCTGAAAAGAGGAATACACCTTGAAAATTTATTGAAAGAAAACTGAAAGTCATTTCTTGACCACTGATCATTCATTGCCTTAAACTTTATTACTGTTTGTATATTTAATGTAGCATTTGTATTAGTTATAAAACTGTTTTTATTTCTCTGTATATTTTGGAAGTTGTACAGTTTACTTAATTGGATGCTTTGTATACACATGTGTTTACATGTATATTTTCTCAAACTTTTCTTGAACAAAGATCAATAGTTGTTTCATTATATGATAGATGATGCTTTATTGCATTAACTACCTGATTCACAGATAAAATACAATCAGTGTGTTAATTATTTATTCTTGAATTACTGTGTATTTTATTAGTTGTCAGCATTTATAAAGGCTTTTCTTCTTTCCACCAATCTACAGTTCCATTTTAAATAACACTGACACTAAATAATTACACTTTATTATACTACAAACTGTTAAATTACTGTCATACATTAGATAGGTCAGTAAGTTCAGTGTTTAGTAACTCAAATGGTATAAGGGTGTCAGAGAACACAGGTATTGAATTTAATAGTTATTATGACATTAGTTGCTGGAATAGCTGGTTGTAAAAAGACAGAAGTTATTTTATGTTAATATTGTTATTCAGTATCTTCACTTAAATGTTTTTGTATTTCTTGTAAAAAAAACAATAACAAACAAAAAAACATGACATGAATTACCGAAAAGATGTATCAAAATTTAGTCAGACTATTAACTGTAAAGACTAGGTAATATTCTGTTCTACTAAAGAGAACACTTCATTAGTTTTTGGAATTCTTTATCTGAAATAAGCTTGTGAATTATGCTTAAATTTGTATGTAGTACATATCCAAAATATATATTCATCAGAGGTTAGTAAAGTTAGGTCTTATTAAACAAAGTAAATATTATATATTTATTTTTGGTATGCGTTTTTGTAAGCTTTCTATCCATCAAACTGCAAACAAGAATGGAAATTTTATGAAGCTAAATTACAATTTTGAATATTTTTTTTTGATAATGTCTAATATGAACTGTTTCTTTCTTTCTGTAATGTGAGCAGATTTGATGCTACCTATTTGATTTCAAAAGGTATGAAACCAAACCTGATACAGATCCCTTACAAGGTTTAACAGAGGCTGAGGAAACAGTAGAAGAACAATGTGAGGATAAAAGATGTATGTAGAACTGTAGAAAGATGTTTAGGATGATGAAATGTGGGTTGTGTTGATGTGTGTTTTACTTGTAATAACTTATTTATTATAATTGAATTTTTATTATTAATAACTTTACATTAACAATATTGTAGTCTTCCAATGGTAAGTTTCTTGAAATCTATAACGTAATGTTCTCTACAGTAGTTATTCTATAAATTGTAAAGGGATGTTTTAATTAGCACTTGAAAGAAACATACATTGCAAATAAAATAAAGCACCTTCAAACAAATATTCATCTTATCATGAAATGGAAAGATCTCACCCTGTGTTCAAAACATCAGATAATTGGAAAAACATTACACTAACAAACAAAATCATCATTCATTAATGTTTAGATTTTTTAAACATAAAGAACAAAAAACATTTAAGTTATATAGCTAACAGTGGTTTACAAGTAGTTTGGTTTGGTTTTTGGAATTTCACACATGGCTACTCGAGGGCTATCTGTGCTAGCCGTCCCTAATTTTAGCAGTGTAAGACTAGAGGGAAGGCAGCTAGTCATCACCACCCACCGCCAACTCTTTTACCAACGAGTAGTGGGATTGACCATCACATTATAACACCCCCACGGCTGGGAGGGTGAGCATGTTTGGCGCGACTCAGGCGCGAACCCGCGACCCTCACATTACGAAGAGCACACCTTAATGCGCTAGGCCATGCCAGGCCCAGGTTTACAAGTAATATTAACACCTTTTGTGTTTAATGAAAGGAGAGTTGAAAAAGAATCTCTATATATATATCATTGTAAAAGAAATAATGGTGTGTGTAACTACTTATTGACAAGTTAGTATTCTTATGTTAGCTTCTCTTGAACTATGTTGAGTCTTACATGTTTCTGACAATTCAACAGGAACTGATACAGAAATACATTATGTTTAATCCTGTTAACAGGTGGTTAATGTCTATTGATGTGTTAAACAGTTTTTACTGAGTTTAAATATTTTTTTTCATGTTGCACAGTCTTAAGAAGATAAACAGCCACTACCAAGTCAAGCATCAGTTTTTTAACAAATATGAGACATACTAAACAGCTAGTACAAAATGTAAACATCAGTTTTTGTTTAACAAACTTTACAACTACAATTGGTACCACTTCTGAGCAACAGTCCCTGTTGAACAAAAATGACACGTGCTAATCAGCTGTTATCAAACTTGAATAGCAGTTATTATTGAACAAACTTTATGCATATTAAACAGCTGTTTCTATAAAACAATTTTGGGACTTGTTAATGAACAGTGTGTAATCACCTGTTCAATTTGTATTGGCTTATCTGAGTTTAAATTAATTATTACAGATACCATTCTCGGATCCTTTTACACAGTCAAGACACATGTGCTCAGAGAATATAAATATGGCTATAATTGCTTGGTATAAAAAATTTATGTTTTCTTAAAGTTTTAACATTGTGAATATGGATTAATAAAATAAGTATAAGATTAAGTCATCATGAGTACCTTACCATAATTGTCTTACATCTAATGTAAGATATACATACTTTGTCACGTGACAAAATTAAAATCATGTAATTTGTATAATAAAGTTACAAGAAAGAGGCTACATCAACACTGTGATATAATAAATTATGTTTTTATATTTGGTTACTGTTTTGTTAGCATTCATTTATTATTCCTTCTATTGTCCACCTTATCTCTGAATTTTTAATTGCATTAAAATAACAGCTTACCTTCTAAATGATCATGTTTAATATGAACCTGGCATCAGTTTTCCCTGGTGGTGATGTACAGATATCATAAATGTTGTACATTATGAAAATTACAGTTACATGGTTTGTAATCTTGTGATCTAACAAGTGAATGAAAATCTTACATTGAGTTTTCACAAGTTATTTCACAAGATATTGATGAAGATTATTATTACTGATTATTATCAATTGTTGTTAGTGATTTTGTTGTTGCTTTTTACTCCTGATTCATTTATTAATTGAAATATTTATTATTCTGAATTTATATATTGTATTGTTCATAACATTAATTTCCCTAGCCTCACACACATTCATTTACTGTGTGGTAAGTTATCAACTTTGTATTTCAATAATTTAAAAGTCACCCTTTGGATTTCTGTGATTGTCAAAGTATTATTATTTTTTTTGTTCTATTCTGGTTGTAGTGGCAAATTACTCTAGACCATTGCAACATCTTTTTCTACTTATGTCTTTTTCCAAAACAACATTACTTCCTCTCACCCAGAGGTATCTCAGTCCTGGTTTGCCCTTTAAGCACTGCTATAAAAAATGTTTGCTATCAGTGCACCAGTCTTTTCTACTCCTTTATTTTCTCACCATTTCAGAACCTGTGCTGATCATGTGACCACCCTCCATCAATCATATTGTGTCATTTATTACTAGTACTGCTAACTACTTCTGCCATTCTAGCACTATGCTAACTTTCTCAGTTGGTATTCTATTGTATAGACATGTTTTTAAATCATTCTTCATGTAACAAACTTTGGACCATGACTGATCACAAATTAATATCACTTTTAACTTGTGTTTGATTTCTGTTGTTTCTACTTGTTTGTTTTCAATAAACTTCTGTTTTCTAATTTGTTAATATATGAATTTGAGATTTAACCCTTTTGCCCTGGGTATCCTTTACTGTGCATGAAACAAAGTTTTAGTGTCTTATGTTCAAAATTTATTAATGTGCTTTTATGACTACATTAAATGAATTAACAGTGTAAAGTTTCAACTAATAATCCATATTTTAATTCTTTAAGTTTAAAGGTATTAATTCTGCAGGGTAATATTTAAAAAATACTGCATTTCTCCGAGTGTGACACTTTTTCTAGGCATCTTTTCTCATCTGTTTTATCCATCACACATTCATAAAGTACAAATTTAAAGTTACTCACTGTAAAATTTTGATTGCTCAGACAAAACATAATTTTCAATTTTGTATGGTTACAAAGCTGTCATAGAATATCAGACCCCTCTTGCTGTACCCACCTGTCACATCCTCTTTTTGTTAATAGTTGTCTTTTACATTTAATTATATTTTACCTGTAACTAATAGAAAATCAAGGTTTGATCTATTAAGTTACATCTGAATAGACAAGTGTCAGTTTCTCTTATAATACAACATTTGTTACCATGGGAATCACAACAGGTAACTTGGATGAATTTGTAACAGCTTTTGTTGCATAGTTAGAAAGCCAGAAAAATTGTAATTGTTTGAGAAACGTATCTTCCTTTTGCATATTATTAGTCTATGTTCTTTGGTGTATTAGTTAATTAACAAAATATTTTGTACATTGCTATCATTACTATAAAAATATGCTTAAGTGTTCTCAACATTTGACACCAAGAAAAAAAAGAAATTGGATAAGTACTTTATTTCTTGTTTTTCCTGTTTATTCTTTATTCAATACTCTAAAGGCAATTAAAATGTAAAAATAGGGATTCTGTAAGGTTAGTTAAGATTAGATTAGGTGAAATGAATAATAATAATAATGTAATAAAAATGTTTTACAAGACTAGAATGCAAGCAACTAGGTAGTAGTTCATGGGTAGTGTAATTCAATAACATAATGAGAGCTATGTGCATATTGAGTGATGCAACTTATAATGGCACAAATAGTAGTTACAGTTCAAAGGGTAGTCAAACGGGGTGAAAAGTAAAGTTTAATTGTAAATAGATGTATACTGTTAGGAGTATAGCTTCATGTTACAATTTGAAATCATTTTGGAAAGAAAAGAAGAGTAATTTTGATTTATTTTACATTTTTTGGACAAAGTCTCTCACTCTCACCTCTAGAAGCAGAGACAGAACCTTCTGCAACTGTAATTAATGAGAACAGAGGCATCTATTTTACTCCAACATCATGAAAAGATCCCACATGAGATGGACCTGTTCCAACCAATTAGTTTATTATTTTATCTATCAATACCCATCTGGAAAAAGCTGATGATTTTGATATTATGGGTATCACTGAGACTGGATTAAGTTTGAACAATTTTGATGAAGGAAATTTGTTTGAAATACCAATCTACAGATTATTTACTAGATATAGAATATTGAAAAAAAAAAAGTGGCAGTAGTAGCTTTATGTGTGAGGAGTGAACTACATTCTGTTGAGTTAGAATATATTAAAGATAACAGCAATAAGGTTGAGTCAGCTTGGGTTAGTGTTAATGGATATCAATGAATAGATGTTATTATGGGATATTTTAATTTTAGGGGTATCGATTGGGATAATTTTGCATCTGACAATGAGAGGGATAGGCTTTTGGAAATTGTTCAGAATTCTTTTGTACACCAAATGGTGACAGAATTTAGAATAAAGGAATCTATATTCTATATTAATTTCCAAAGTCAATAGGATAGACTTGCGGTTGGTGAGCTTTTCAGTACATGCAGATATGAAACAATTAGATTTGGTATTTTATTACATGTAAAATTGAAGACGAATTGTATCCTAATTCCAAATTTTGGTAAAGATAATTTTGATGGAATGAAACATGATCTAGTTCTGTAGATTTGGTTAAAGAGCTGGCAGGTGATCTTGAACAGATGTGGTAAGAACTTAATGTAAAAAATTGATATGTATACATGACATGCGTATTGATGTAAAATATATCATTTGAAGTTCTGAAACTGTGAGACTAAAATTGGGAAACATGAAAATTGATAAATCCATGGACCAGACAACTTTTATCACAGAGTTTTAAAGAAACTTAAAGATTATATTTATGAACCACTAGCTAATACTTTTTCTGAGTCATTGATTAGTGGAAGAGTATTAGAAAACTGGAAGTTGGATGTTGGTCTAATATTTAAAGAAGGTGATAAACATTTCCCAGGCAATCATTGGCCAGTTATTCTTGATGATGAGAAACCCACTTAAAGTAAAAATGTATCTCAGGACAGCTGGGATGATTAACCTGAAAATGACCTAAGAAGGTTGTAACATTCTTCTCTGCTTTATTAATAAATGTTAATATCCATACCAGCCATCCTTAGATATATAGGCCAGTTAATCTTAGATCAGTAGTTGGAAAGTGTTTGGAGTGTGTAATTAAAGATGTATTACAAATTTACTTAAAGCAGATTAACATAATATGAAAGAGCGAGCATGCTTTCAGTAAGGGAAAGTCTTGTGACATTCTTTGTGGATGTTACTAAAAGAGTTAATTAAGGAAATACCATGGATTTGGTTTACCTTGATTTTCAGGAAGTATCTGATGATAAGATGCCTTACAAAACACTAAGCTAGAAAAACTAAATATGTGGTTCTGGGAGGAATGTTGTTAAATT
>NC_134836.1:114972502-115050560 GCF_004210375.1 Tachypleus tridentatus | reverse complement strand
TCAGCCAACAATGAAAAATACCTTGTTGAAAACATTATCAGTGTATGTAATAAAATATGAAAAGTAGAAAAAATTATATACAGATATACTAAAACAATGAAACCAGAACTGTTAATAGAACTAAACGGTGTAACCAGAACTGTTAACAGAACTAAACAGTTTAACCAGAACTGTTAATAGAACTAAACGGTGTAACCAGAACTGTTAATCGAACTAAAACAGTTTAACCAGAACTGTTAATACAAACCAACAGTGTAAACCAGAACTGTTAATGGAACTAAACAGTTTAACCAGAACTGTTAACAACATAAAACACTTTAACGCGTACTTTTAATTGCACTAAACACTTTAACCAGTATTGTTAATGAGATAACACTTTAATCAGTACTGTTAACGACATTAAACAGTTTAACCAGTACTGTTAACGACATAAACAAATGTCTCAGATCTGCTACACTTTTAAGCTGTTTTACAATAAATGTGTCTGATCCGTTACACTTTTACCTGTTTAACAGGAAATACCTCATATAAATACATATTTTCTATTATATTTATTTCACCCTCAATTTGTCTCACTTTTAAACCATTTTAGCAGTGCTCCATAGTGCGTATGGCTGAATCTCTTCACTTCTATCCTTAAGTTTTTCGAAGATTATTTATTTATTAAGCTCTTCATATTTCATTTGGTTTTATCGCATTTCATATCATTTCTCTACATTAAATTTCTTGTCTTCCTGACAAAACCATACCACTTATAGAACACCAGAGGGCGCTACGTGCTTGTAAGTTATAACTGTTACCTTTAACATAATTGTTTGTTTTCTTTATACACGAACGAATAAAACAAACGAATCATGTTTTAAATGAATATTGTATTACTAATACTTGTAGTGTCTGACAAGAATGGATTATATGAAGCAGTTTCAGTTTTGTTTTTTTGAAATTACATGTTTTATTCTGGGTGTCATATTCTAAACGTAATTTTCAAATTTCACCCGAGAAAATTCTCTATTTAATTGACAATATCTCGTGAACTATTTCTTGCGCTGAGTTACATATTTATATATATATACCATCAAACACCTACCCCAGTAATTGCATGGCTGGCGAACAGTAGTTTATTTTGTACATTCGTATTATAGAACTGAAACTACTGGTTCTGCCCTCACCCCTCGTCCTTTACAAAGGGGTCATGTGTTGTGTGTGAAATATATGAAGGTTATATTGATAACACTATGTAACAAAGTTTTTACTTTTTCTTGTTCATGGACAGAAAGTGTTATTTCCCAATTGCTTATGCCTAAAGTAAATGGAAAAGACCCTCTTCAAACTTTGTTTTGTGACCTGGGAGCGTATAACGAAACTTGATGGGAGATTATATTTGGGGCTACGTGAAAGTGATTTACATTACAGTCACTCTCGAAAACTACTCACTTCTAAACATTTTAGTATAACTTTAATATAAATACTTGTACATATTGATTCATATGTTGTTTTATTCAGACCTTATGTAAATAAAATGTGCAAATTTGCCCGTTTTTTACATAGAAAATAGGTTAATTTCTAAATTTCATTATCCAAGTCACAGAAGCAAAGTCTGAAAGGAATAATGGTCATTTCCTGTACTTTTACAACATAAGCAATTAAGAAATAACATATGCTATCCAGGAACAAAATTTGTGTTACATAGTGTAGTTCAAACTCGTGCTATTTATATAGATCTCGTTCACTAGTAGGTCTGTCCTTAGTAAAATATAAAGATATTTTGTTGAACGTCACTCAGGTATTCGTGTCGGATCTAGTCTTTCCATAAGTGTCAGTTTTACTGTTTGGTCCCTGAACTTCAGCATCTGTCGCCTGTCAAGTTCAAGCACGTGGTCCCCAAGCGGCAATGAATCAGAAAAATAAATCTAAAAGGGATGGGGAGGCGAAGCAATGCACAGGTTCCAGAGAACAACGGTTATGTTCTAGTTCGATTTATGTTTTTTTCTTCACTTTTAGCACTAGTATATGTAACGTTACTGACTGGAACAGTTATGATGAATTAAGAGTTTAAGATTAACGTTATAAAATTATTTGTTAATTGATAATTTAAAACCATTAAGTGGTGAGGAGCGGAGTAAATGTAATATTTGTCACCCTAGCGGTCATCAAGAGCTTTAAACTTCTATTTAAAATAACACACGCGCACAAAAATTACACAAATGTCCAGGTTCGGCATGGCCAGCTGGATAAGGTACTCGACTCGTAATCCGAGGGTCGCAGATTCAAATCCCCGTCACACTAATCATGCTCGCCCTTTCAGTCGTGGGGTCGTTGTAATGTCACGGTCAATCCTACTATTCGTTGGTAAAAGAGTAGCCCAAGAGTTGGCGGCGGGTGTTGATGACTAGCCTCCTCTAGTCTTACACTGAAAATTATGGATGGCTATGGCAAATCTCGTGTAGCCTTGCGCGAAATTAAAACAAAACATTTGTCACCCTAGCGGTCGTCAAGAGCTTTAAACTTTTATTCAAAAACAACACTCGCGCACAAAAATTACAGAAATGTCCAATGTTAAACAGTGGAAAATACAGCTATGTTTTCGTTGTATCATATTTCTAACTCTGGCATAGCATGAGTAGTATTTTAGTCCGCACTGAAACTCTAATAGAGATAGTAATTAAAGCTAAAAATAAATAAAAAACACCCACCTTTAAAAAACTTGTGCAGAAACTATCGCGTGTAATGGACACGGTAATGGTTTTGTCGAGTTAACTTGGTCGTTGTGGATTTACGCTATAGGCCAGCAGTAAAACTAAATGTTTGAAAACCATTGTGATACCGACAGTGAGACCCTGGTTTTCTAACCCTTTCCAAACCACTTTCCACTATAACATAAAAAAGGATACTTGAATCACATGGTCTGAACGTGTTGTCACTGAAGGAGATATGTTTCAGTATTTAAAGCTATTATCGCACGTGCTTCTTTCAAATTGAAATACGAGTCGCTGGACGATAGGGCTAAGTTTTTCCGTCACGAGTGGCGCCCAAAAGCTCGAGTTCTAACAACGTCTACTGTTTCCGACGGATCACTTAGTTTTCACGCAAGCCTGACTGACAGCAGAGTCGGCCAATTGGTAGTGGCTCGGGCGTGTCGTGGTTCGGTTTTGGATCTCGTTGAGATCTTTGACCTCTTAGCGGTGCTGACTAACATAACCTCTGGCCTAATGTGTTTAAACGTTTGCTGGTAGTCACAGAAAGATCTCTGGTTCATCACACCTATCACAAATTAGTAGTCAGAGGGCACTTTACTTCGCTGGCGCGCGCTAAGCTTAAGTGCAAGCGCGAGTTTCTAACATCTCTCTGTCTTGGAACAATGAAACAAAACGCTTTACAGTCTACAAACGAAACAGAAACAACTCCTAATCTCTTCTACGAGGTGTATGTCTCTCTCTTGATCAAATCAAATCGTTAGCTAATAAGTAAGTTTCAGAAAATGTCTGCAAGGCTAAACTCGTTTAAAAACACAATTTAACTGCACAATAAAAAAACAATAGAAGTCTCATTAGCTGTACAAAAGAACATATTCTTTCCTTAACCAAGCATCAGTAACGGATCTAAGATTTTGGAAATGGTGACTACAAATCCAAGAATTCATGGTTCGCATTCTGCTGCCGCCACATAAATATACCTCAAGTTCCGTTGTTGAGTTTTCAGAGTTCGGTTAAACCACACTATTCGGTTTGTTTAGAAATTAGCGCCAAGTTACACGAGGGGTATCTGCACTAGCCGCCCCTTATTTATGCAGTGAAAGTCCCAAAGGACAGACTAATAGTCATCTTCATCCGCCGCGAACTCTTTTACCAACTAACAGAGACCCTGCATGGCCAGGTGGTTAAGGCGCTCAACTGCAATATGTGGGTCGCGGGTTCGAATCTACGTCATACGAACACATGCTGTAAGAGCGTTATAAAGTTAAGGTTAATCCCACTATTCGTTGGTAAAAGAGTAGTTTTAAAAAGAATTGAAATATTTTATGTACAACTTCAAACCTCTTAACCAACGTCACAAATAAGCTGCTGATATGACGTAATTAAAATGTACACGGGTTATTGTTCCAAAGTACAGTAAAGCTTACAACACTTTTTTGCTTACTTTAAATGAGGATATAAGGAAAATCTCTTACCTTGTTTTTTGTTTGAGTGCAAAATTACACGTTTCAGTATCTGTCCTGTGTTTACTGCGGGGATTGAGCCTCGAATTTTAGCTTTCAACCACCAGACGGGACGGTAAGGGAAAATTTTGATTGAAGATTATTAAAGTCAGGCGTGAATCTGCTTACAGAATTATTGATTAATAACCCAACATTAACACTACAGAATCACAATCAACAACCCAACATTAACACTACAGAATTACATCAATAACCCAACATTACCACTGCAGAATCACTAATAACCCAACATTAACACTACAGAATACATCAATAACCCAACATTAACACTACAGAATCACATCAATAATCCAACATTAACACTAAGCTTCACTATATATGTAGTAACGATAAGTGGTTTGTGAGGTAAGACCGTTAATGTGTGGGTTGATAAGTGGTTTGTGAGGTAAGACCGTTAATGTGTAGGTTGATAAGTGGTTTGTGAGGTAAGACCGTTAATGTGTAATAGTTGAAGTGGTTGTGAAGTAAGACCGTTAATGTGTGGGTTGATAAGTGGTTTGTGAGGCACTACCGTGTTAATGTGTTGATAAGTGGTTTGTGAAGTAAGACCGTTAATGTGTGGGTTGATAAGTGGTTTGTGAGGTAAGACCGTTAATGTGTAAGGTTGATAAGTAGTTTGTGAGGTAAGACAAAGTTAATGTGTGGGTTGATAACTGGTTTGTGAGGTAAGACCGTTAATGTGTGAGTTGATAAGTGGTTTGTGAGGTAAGACAACAAACTCTAAAATGCAGAAGTTAAACCTGGTTGGTAGAGAATACGAGGACGTTACACCCAAATATATTTACTACTTGACATATACAGAAGGATATATCTTGTAACCTTTATATCATATATATATATATCCCTCTCTCTATATATATATAAAACAGTGATATATAGTGCATCTACAAGAATTCATTACATTTATAAGTAATATATTCTTGCAGTTGAGTTAAAAACTACAACTGCATATTGTTATCTTTACTGAGAGTCTTGTCGTTCTAAATTTTATGTATTTGTATATATTTTAACTTCATAGAACAGTGTGTGCAACCTTTCATAGATAGAATATTTGGTTTACAGGTTCAGTGAATAAAATATTAAATTCACAAAAATAGCGAAGAAAACCTTTTTTATTGTCTATTGGCTACAAACTGGACTACCTACTATCAGACGTCCCTAATTTAGAAATGATAGACTAGATAGAAGTTTGTTTGTAATTAAATACAAAGGAACAAACTAAACTACCTGCTGTCAGACGTCCCTAATTTAGAAATGATAAACTAGATGGAAGTTTGTTTGTAATTAAATACGAAGGAACAAACTAAACTACCTACTATCATATACGTCCCTAATTTAGAAATGATAGACTAGATGGAAGTTTGTTTGTAATTAAATACAAAGGAACAAACTAAACTACCTGCTGTCAGACGTCCCTAATTTAGAAATGATAAACTAGATGGAAGTTTGTTTGTAATTAAATACGAAGGAACAAACTAAACTACCTACTATCATACGTCCCTAATTTAGAAATGATAGACTAGATGGAAGTTTGTTTGTAATTAAATACAAAGGAACAAACTAAACTACCTACCGTCAGACGTCCCTAATTTAGAAATGATAGACTAGATGGAAGTTTGTTTGTAATTAAATACAAAGGAACAAACTAAACTACCTACTGTCAGACGTCCCTTGAGAGATAAGGTAGAATGTAGCTAGTCAAAAGTACCCACTGCCAACTCTTTAGATACTGTAATCAAATAGTGAGATTTGACTGTTACTCTTATGTCGCATTTATAACTCCAAAGAGCGGAGGGTGATTTTACAACATAGGATTCCGAATCATGGAGTTTCGGATTAATATTCTATTATGTTGTAGTCCATGCCACACTCAGCTACGTTTTGTTAAAACAGATATACTAACCTATCGGTTCCGCATAAAAACAACGCCACACTCCTCGAAATTATTGGAGTCTGACTACGTTTCATAAAACAAGAACTGTTAAAATAGATTAGAATGTGTCTTTTATTCGGTAGAAAGGCGATATTTGGTGGACAAACAATGAGTGAGTCTATTTTCATGCATAAGTTGGCTAAACTAATTGGATTACAGAAGTCTCCCCTGTTAGGTCTCCAATACTGGTCCAATGTACGTTCGTGCTTTCGCTACGCTTAAGTGTGATCTTGAAAGTCGAAATCCAGCTGGGTATCTGTAAAAAAGTGTATGTGGTCTAAGATGAACTTTTTGTTCTTTCACAGAAACTGACTTGAAAATGACTATCTATGAGAACGTTGTACGGAATCATGGCCATTAGGCTTAGCACAATATGGGATATGAAGCATTAAACATAGTTCTATTAATACTGCAATTAAACTTAGGAACATTACGTTTACCGCACCACCTCCCCCTATATCTCAGCCTAAGACTGCAGCCTTAAAGCGCTATAAATCCGGTTTTCGATGCCCATGGTAGGCGCAAAAACAGATAGCCCATTATGTGAACTTGCGCTTAGGTACAAATAAATATTTTATTTTTTAATCGTTTTTTTCTAAAATTACTCTGACAGGAAACGATTATTTTCCTTATCATTTAACGCGCGCCTCCTACTGGTATATCTGCGAACCTATACTGCTAAAAATCGTGTTTCAATACCCGTGGTGGGCAGAACACATAAAGCCCTTTATGAAACCTTATACTTATTAACAAAATAACAAGCAACGTTTAAGGCATTCTTCACTTTGCTCATGATTTTGCTGTTTCATATATTTATGAAAACATCTTAGGAATTATACGAAAAACGATTTTCAAGAATAAAAATTATTTTGTTCTCTAAATCACTTCTACATGAATTAGTTCGTTGCTAGGTAACACAAAACAACGCACTGGACTATTTTGTTGTGCCCATCACGTTATGCGCGTTGAGACTCACCGCGGAAGCATTCGAGGATGTAGAAATATGACTATTTCACCTGTCTCCTAATTTCTAAAAAAAAAATATGTAGAAAAACAAAACAGACCGAAAACATGAATTGTTAGGACCACAAATTAGCTTATGTCATGCATCTTGATGAATTTAATAAAAGTTTTATTTATCAAAATTTACTAACAATATGTCTTCCTGTTCCTAATTTCAAACTACTGACCAAAGGGAGGCCAACCACTTAGCCACCTATCATCTACGATAAAGGACTTCCTCTCACTTTTATAACCGTACACAAGACCCGGCATGGCCAGGTGAATAAGGCACTGGACTCGTAATTCGAGGGTCGGGGGTTCAAATCCTTGTCACACCAAACATGCTCACTCTTTCAGTTGTGGGGGCATTATAATGTAACGGTCAATCCCACTATTCGTTGATAAAGGAGTAGCCTCAGGATTATGGCGGTGGGTGGTGATGACTAGCTGCCTTCCCTCTAGTCTCACACTGCTAAATTAGGGTCAGATAGCCCTTGTGTAGCTTTGCGCGAAATTCAAAATAAACCAAACAAAATTGTACACAGTAAGAAAACTAACTTGTGGCATCGCACAAATTCGATCTCAGCTCGCCATCTTTTTTATCAACAGTTCTAACAGAGGCCAAACTAGCAGCCATATTTAAACAAAAATCAAGTGGTATAAAAAGAGACACTTTTATATGTTCTTGAAAATACTTCTCACTGTTTTTTAGTGTAGAAAAATAAGCTTACCGTTTCTTTTATGAACAATAAATTATCAAGATTTTCTTATGATTAAAGGTTGGTTTTGATAACGTTATTAAAAATATTTGAAATGTTATCAAAGTTTTATGCTATAACTGTTATCGATGGAGTATTTTCTTACCGTAATGATTTTATCTCTACTGATGGCAATTAAATATTTGTTTCCTTTTTAATTATTCATTAATTTTATTAACCAACACAAGATTATTATTATTAAAGTACTTTTTTCTAACCAAATTAATGTTTAAACCTTCAAAGTTAAACCTTCGGCACAGGGATATGTCTGCGAACGTAGACTGCTAGAAGCCAGGTTTCAATATCGGTAGTAGACAGAGCACATATAGCCCTTTGTGTAGTTTTGTACTTAATAACTACAAGAAAACAAGTCTTCAAATCTGTCACCATCAGGAAAGAATATTAACTTGGGCTTCGAACCAATCACCATTTAGAAAAGAATATTAACTAAACCAATAACCGTTTATCTCTCTGTATATGTACTATATCCAGACAGGACGTTGTAATCTTGGCCTTTCACAGATGTCTCCTCTCTATTTATTATATCAAAACAGGACGTTGGTGATCTTGGTCTTCCTCAGATGTCTCCCTTTCTGTGTATTATATCTAGACAGGACGTTAGTGATTCTTCCTCAGATGTCTCCTTTCTGTGTATTATATCTAGACAGGACGTTAGTGATTCTTCCTCAGATGTCTCCCTTCTGTGTATTATATTTAGACAGGACGTTAGTGATTCTTCCTCAGATGTCTCCCTTTCTGTGTATTATATCTAGACAGGACGTTAGTGATTTTGGCCTTCTACAGATGTCTCCTTTCTGTGTATTATATCCAGACAAGTATCAACTGTAAACAATTCTAGGTTTCAGACAGATATGAAATGTAAACAAATTTAGGTTTCAACCAGCTGCCAACTTTAAATAAGCGCAGTATTCAGTCAGATACCAGATGTAAACAAGCCTAGCTTTCAGCCAACTATCAACACTAAAAGAGTAGAGGTTTCAGAAACCTGCCAACCGTTAACAACTAAAGGTTCAACCAGCTGTCAGTTCTAAAAAACGTCAAGGTTTCAAATAATTGCCAACTGTAAACAATTCTAGATTTCAGCGAACTGTCAACGGTTAACAACTAAAGGCTTTACCAGATGCTATGTGTGAAGAACCACATTTGTAGTTATTTAACAACTTTAACCAACTCTACATTGTCAATAAATTTACGTTTTATCCACATATAATCATTTCATGTCGCATCAAGTGTTACAAATTAGATCACAAACAAAAGGATCTGTAATCATCTACTGAATGTAAATTATCCATGGTTTTATCAACTGACAGCACGTCCTTTTATTCACTTGTCAACTTGTTTCAGCAATTAGCTGTCAATATAAAAATATCCAGGTTTCCACCAGTTGTCAACAGTTAACGAGTCTGAGTTTAATTAGCCATCAAATATAATCATGTCCAGGTTTGAACCAGTTTTTTTACAGTAAACAAGCCTGTATTTAATAAGTTGTCAAGTATAATGACAGTCAAGGTGCTGGTAGGTAATGACAGTAAATGTGCTGACAAGTAATGGCATTCAAGGTGTTGATAGTTAATAACAGTCAAGGTGCCGGCAGGTAATGACAATAAATGTGCTGACAAGTAATGACAGTCAATGTGTTAGTGGTTAATGACAGTCAAGGTGCCGGCAGGTAATGTGCTGACAAGTAATGACAGTTAATGTGTTGGAAGGTAATAACATTCTCAATGCTGGTAGTTGATGACATTCAAGGCATTAACAGATAGCAGCAGTCAACTGTCAATTTCTAAAGCACAAGTATACAACCTTCTTAACGAAATACTTATTAAAGTTTTATACGGCTAATAACGACTGTGATACATATTAGTAACTAGAGAGATAAACGGTTTTGACATAAATCGGGTGTGAATCTCTCGAAATCAGTATTAACAAAAACAAACCTTTAAAATGTGTTCTTCTTTCTTTAAATATAAATTGTGGAGCAACCATTTTATGGAGGAATTCGTGTTTGTTTCCTGCGAGGTGTTTCTCTGTAGCATATAGAGAAAAGAATGAGTTATTAAAATTATTTCTAGAGGTGAAACTCAACAATTGTCTGCCACAACCAAACGACGTTGAAGCGAGGAATAGCGTAAATAGATCTCCTGTGACACCGAGAAGTGTTTGTTTGTCTGATACCAGCTCCCACGTAAACTTGTCTATCCCTCCTTAACCTCTCAGTCTCAACGAGAAAAAAAAAAAGGAACTGCCTAAAAATAACCCTCTTTAACTAATAATGCTATACCTGCCAAACACAGTCATACATTGACAAAGAACTGGGGGTGAGGAATAATTTAAAACAGCACGTGCCAGTCGGACAGAAACTTAGTTGTTTGTGTCTACACCAAACATCCTGCCAAACACCATAGAATAAACTTATTTTTCCTTCCTTTAATTGTTTGTTTGTCTGGAATTAAGCATAAAGCTACACGATGGGCTATCTGTGCTCTAACCACTACGGGTGTCGAAACCCGGTTTATCGCGGTGTAAGTCCGCAGACATGCTGCTGTGCCAATGGGGGCCTTACTTTTATGTGTTAACGTTGCGATGCGCGTAAACTTATTGTTTAATATAGATGTTTAAAAGACATTTAATTTCATCAAACCTAAAAAACAAACTGGAGAATGTAACTGCTGTGTTAAAGCTATCGGCGTTTGTTCACGACGGGTATGAAACCCCGGATTTTAGCACTATAAATCCGGAAACTTAACCCTAAAATTACTGTTAGACTCAAATCTGATTCGTAAACATTTTTCTCACACTTTTGACTTTTGCAGGAAATTCATTACGTCGGTCCATGAAATTCTTGGTTAATCGAACAAAACGTTAAAACACAGACCACCAATAATACAGTTAGACGTTAATTATTATGGTTTTCAAGCGGATAGTTTAGAAAATGAGTTTCTTGATAGTTATTTACAACGAGTAGTATTATAACGGAGGGGGGGGGAATTTAATCTGACACCTCATGATATCCCCCGGTAGTAAAAGGAAATAATGGAGTATCTGTAACCTGTCAACCGCAATGAATCGAGCCCCGAATTTTAGCTGAACCATCAGGGACAAGTATATTTATATTTTTTGTTAAAAAAACACTAATGTAACAAAAAGTTTGGTCAGTTTTGTAGTTCGTCTCTTTCGCACTAGTGTACTTGTGTTATGAGGTCCAGCATCGCCAAGTGGTTAGAGCGCTTGACTCGTAACCTGAGAGTCGCGGGTTCGAATCCTCGGCACATCAAACATGCTCGTCCTTTCAGCCGTGTGGGCGTTATAATATACGGTCACTCCCACTATTCGTTGGTAAAAGAGTAGCCCAAGAGTTGGCGGTGGGTGGTGATGAATAGCTGCCTTCCTTCTTGTCTTACACTGCTAAATTGGGACGTCTAGTGCAGATAGCCCTCGAGTAGCTTTGTGCGAAATTAAAACAAAGCAAAACAATACGTCCTAGGCAGCCAGTAAACATTCGACCTGCAAACATGTTAAATTATGAATGTTGTGTTTGTTTCTAATCAATTGTAAGACGTATGAAAATATTACGGTACACAGACAAGTCCAATCACGTAAATTACGTGAACCAGATGATCTAACACTAGGCAATGAAAACCTTTTTATGAATTAAAGACATATTTTAATTACGTTTCTATGATAAACACTTGATCAAGTGAAGACATATATTACTTACTTTTCTGAGAAATACACTTTATTCATTAAAGCCGTTGTCTGTCTAGGTTTCAGTGAATGTTAACAAAAGTCACGGTTCATAAGGGTTGTTTTTTTTGGTTATTCTGAATTTCGCGCAAAGCTACATGAGTGCTATCTGCGGAAGCCGTCCCTAATTTAGCACTGTAAGACTAGAAACTAGAGGGAAGGCAGCTAGTTATAATTACCCACCGCCAACTCTTTGGCTACTCTTTACCAGCGAATAATGGGATTGACTGTAACTTTATAATGCCCCATGACTGAAAGGGCAAGCATGTTTGGTTTGACGGAGATTCGAACCCGCGACTCCCAGATTACGAATCAAGTGCTTTAACCACCTGGCCATGCCGGGCCAAGTGTCCTAAGGAATTAGAATCTATAGGTGGGTCAATATTTGGTAATCACAGACATTGAAATGATGCTATTTAATGTTATTTACACATGAATATGTTTGGACGAGTTTAAATACGTAGAAGCCACACCTGGAACTTAAAGTTTATCGACGGGAAAGTCACGATGGTAAGTAAACAAGTGTTGACGTGCGTGACCTTAGTTACGCTGGTAACTAAACGAGTGTTAATATTTATTACACAGAAAAATATTTATTCAAGTTTTGTGGAATTTGGCACAGCACACGCATTTATAAACAACATGGTGCGTATATGTTTCAAGGCTTTTTGCGCTACACTGTGTTAGTTCTTCTTTCCTCTTTGAGATACTTGGAATTGTCGAAACGTAAGTGGGACTTTGTCCCCTCGATAAGTGTTGTAGCTAGCAGTGCGTACGTTGCTCGTATTTTCTTCTGTTATTCTTCTGTTAAGCACTGTGAAAAATTTTGTAATTTCCAGTTACCAACGATGTATCTACTTCGAAATCACTGCCAGTAGTTATGCTAATTAATTGTATTCTTCATTTTCATGTTTAGGGTTTGTTTTAAGTACGCAATAGACTATCAGCACTCTATCCATAACAAAAACCATCGAACCTCAAATTTCAGTGTTGTAAGTCTCGTAAATTCACTGCTGACCACGTGGAACTTGATTTTGATAAAAAACAATAAGAGTAAAAAAATTTGTCACAGTACCAATGCATGCGACAAATGGCGATATTAGCGCCACCTTCCGTTCGCATAGGCAAAATAGAGAACGGAAGGTTGAAAAAAGTTTTATTAAAACTTTCCTAGTTTCGTTAGTGTAAAATAAACCTTATAATATATTTTGAATCAATTGTTTGTTAAGCTACACCAGGGATATCTGCGCTAGCCGTCCCTAATTTAGCAGTGTAAGTCTAGAGGGAAGGCAGGTAGTCATCACCACCCACTGCCAACTCTTGGGCTACTCTTTTACCAACGAATAGTGGCATTGACCGTCACATTATAACGCCACCACTGCTGAAAGGACGAGCATGTTTGGTGTGACGGGGATTCGAACCCGCGACCCTCTGATTGCGAGTCGAGTGCCTTAACTACCTGGCCATGCCGGACCATTTTGGATGATACGACATTATAATTTTTGGAGTAGCATTTTGCGATTTCGTTTGGATTTTCAACAGTATAATAATAATAAAAACTTAGAATTATTATATTTGATAAACTATACTATCAAATGTCTTCATGGGACTGGGTTTCACTTGTGTTTTCATTTATTTGTACGAAGTATAACATTTAAGATATTCCACATAACAAACAAAATTTAAGTCTCAATAAACATTATTTATTTATTCCTCTGAAGCATGTTGCTGTACATTGTGAGGCGAAAGCTACCCGAAGGGCTATCTGTGTTGTACTCACTGTTTAACGTTATAAACTCTTAGATGCACAAAGAAAAATTATTAAACTATGTTCTGTTTTCCAACTGCTACAAAAAAATTAAAAATGTAGCAGTTAGGTGCTGAAAGACTGGTTGATGTCAATATATAATACATTAATTTGGTCTACTCGAAAACCGCTGTATTATTTAATACAATTGTATATCAAACTGTATATCAAAATTTTCAAGAATGAGCAATCAAATTATGTCCAACCAACTACATTAACCAATGTACAAATATCCCAATAAAATCATGAATTTTAATTAAAACAGAAAAAAATGGAGGAAGATTTATTGAAAACAACAACAAAATAAAGTATATACAAGTATATGTTAGGCTTTATTACTTACTGTACGTCATACGTTACTGACTGTCTAGGAAGTTTTGTTTGTTTGTTTGTTTTTCGAATTTCGCACAAAGCTACACGAGAGCTATCTGCACTAGCCGTCCTTACTTTAGCAGTCTAAGACTATAGAGAAGGCAGCTGTTCATCAATACTTCTCCGCCAACTCTTGGGCTATTCTTTTACCAACAAATAGTGGGATTGACTGTTACATTATAACACCCCCACGACTGAAAGAATTCACCACTATGATACATATTAAATTTAAACTTTGTTAAGGTACAACAAATGTTTAAAATTATTCACGTTTTATGTGATGCTGTTTCTGACACCCACCGCCATCTGTAACACATTGTAACAGAGGCTTAAACATTCTCTCACTCCCATAACGTTAAGTAAATTTTTGAAGGGTCCCCAAGTTACTGTACAATATACGAGGTGTTATCAGTTTATATTATTAGCACCAACAAGTGTTACATTTAAAAACTAAGTGACCCAAAATCAGAATATGTAACAAAACTGCTATGTCACAAAAATGATGTAACAAGAACGTGCTCGTTAGAAGTTCTCCTAGTAACAATGTGGCTGTAACAAAATGTCCAGATCTCATTACTGACCATCGTTCGTTTGTTTGTTGTTAAGCTACATAATAACACAATAAGCTATATGTCACTCACTCACCAAGATTATCAAAACCTGATTTTTTAGAGCTTTAAGCCCTCGGATTTACCGTTGAGCCACCAGGAGGCCATTAGTAATTGACGGTTTATATAAAATGAAGTCTTACATAGCTTGTATCGTGTATTTTGAAAGACCAATTAACGTAAATTATGATTACAGTGCAAGTTATAACATTTACTCAAATAACTTAAAACTCGCAGGGCCTGATGGTTAGGGCATTCGATTCGCAACCTGAAGGTCTTGAGTTCGAATTCCTTCACCGATCATGCTCACTCTTTCAGCTATGGTGGCGTTATAAAGTTAATATCAATTCCATTCTTCGTTGGTAAAGAATAACCCAAGAGCGTGGCGGTTGGTGTTGTTGACTAGTTTCTTCCCTCTATCTATCACTTGAAAGTTAGGAACAGTTAGTTTAGATAACACCCGAGAATTTTGCACGAAATTGAACAACAACTAGAAAAATATAAAATTCATAGTGATCATTTATGTCACAGTTTAGGATAAAACTAGATAATAGTATTCGAAAATCTTAGTTAAGCCTAAAATCCTACAGTAACCAACAAATAGCAAATATCTCTGTTTAGCTTTAAAACGATGTGGTACTTCATTAAAGAAACACATGAACTAACATTGGAGTGAAAGTGTTAATCCGCTGGATTAGCGTCGAGAATTTCATGTTGTTATACTTCCAATGCAAAAATGTAGCGTAACAGGAGTTCTAAACTCTAGGTTTAGTCTCGTATTAGCACAAAGCTATACGAAGGCTATCTGCGCTAGCCGTCCCTAATTTAGCAGTATAAGACTAGTGAGAGGACAGCTAATCATCACCACCCACCGCCAACTCTTGGGCTACTCTTTTATCAACGAATAGTGGGATTGACCGTCACATTATAACGCCCCCACGACTGAAAGAGCGAGCATGTTTGGTGCGACGGGGATTCGAACCCACAGCCCTCGGATTACGAGTCGAGTTCCTTATCCAGCTGGCCATGCCGGGCCAGGGACAGAGGTAAGTCTAAGAACTTACAACGCCAAAAACCGGTGAGCATAACAGATAGCGCACTGTAGCTCTGCAGCAGAATAGACTAACAAACTTTTCTCTGAGTCACCTGGTGGATAAAATAATAATCATTGAATTCATTTAAAACACATGTAAGATTTAGTAGAATATTCCAATTATCTAACATTCAAATTTTTTTTCAACTGAGCAGAAGAATTATTTTTTCTCATATGCTTCATTAATATTGCTTTCAGAGCCACCTGGTGGATAACCATGATTCCATAAAATGCAGAGCATTAATTTTTGATCGTCATATTAGGAAGAAAAATTCAGATATGAACTATCATTTTTTTGTTTACTAATTTGTTGTTAAGCGCAAAGCTACATAAGATGTAAATCTATTTTATTTCCAGAACTTATTGCTCAGACTATTTGAAACTAAGCAAAATCACGACCTTTATCTCCAGAAAGTATATTTAGTAGTCAATATTTCACTTTTGGTCTGTCGTCAGCATGGCCACTGGTTAGAACGCTCGGCTCGGAATCAGGAGATCAGAGGTTCAAATCCCCGTCACACCACAGACGCTCCCCATTTCAGCAGTAAGTGACGGTCGCTTCCATTATTCGTTTGTCAAGAAAGGAAAATTGGGTGGTGATGAATAAGTGCCTTCCCTCTAGTCTATTACTGTTAAATTTCAGACAAATAACCCTAGTTTAGCTGTGGGCGAAATTCAACACAAAGAGATTGATATTTTACTAGTTCATTAGAGAAGTAGTGATTTTATTTAAGTTTATATAAATGTCTCGTTAAAAGTTCAAGTTAAGAATAATTTACAAACTAGAATTTTATAGCTTGGTATCTTTTACACACCTTCTCTTGCACTGGTGTTCTGTTAGGGTTAGCCATTTTAAATACAAGGATACGTGTTTTTTTTTTTTTCATATATTATTTGTCATCAGTATAAGAAAACGTAACAGAGACCATCACCATGTTTTACGATAATCCAAGAAACATACGGGATGTGTGCCAGGAATCACTTCCAGAAAATTCTAGAGTGAGCGGGAATGTTACTTTGTTTGTTTTTAGCTGTCCCGTTGAAGGTCAACAAGTGTGTTTTGTAAGTTATCACACGCGCTGGTGAACTGTCAGTGTATTTGTAAAGGTTCTCATATCTGTTACAGAACATTTCATTCTCTCCGATGTAATCCCTTTAAGAACACGATTAGTAAAATCAACAGCGTGTTTTGTTTTTTATTTATTTTTAATTTCGTAAACAAGATCTACTCTTTTTACGGTTTACACAGAGCATGTAGTTCATCTTCGAGACACTCGTGGCGCTTCTACTAATGCTGTGCAGTTTTCTGTTGTCAAATTGTTTGCCAACTTTGATGAAATGCGATTACAGGAATAACTGGAGAGAGAGAGAGAGAGAGAAAAGAAGACATATCTCTGTTCCGGTGGTTGAAAAGTGGGCTGTTTTTGTTGTTGTGATATGTGTTGCTGGATCAGCTATCAAAGAAAAGAACATTAGGGAACTTTGTTGTTGTTTTGAGACTTAAACTCAGAGATACATTCGACGTAGCGTTCATGGTAATGAAAATAATTAGTTTATAAAAGTTAAAGCTGCACATAATTCCAATGTATTGTTTTAATTATCGTAATGCAAAACTAAAGTTAGCAACTTTTGTTTCTGTGGTATCCGGGTGCACTGATTTTCGACAGATAATGTAAAACTATCTGTATATCGCAGGTACAAGAAATTTATTGAAAAGAGTAATCATAAAAATCACAAATGGATTTGTGTAACAGTATACAAGGATCAAATGATTCATACGCCATTGAATTTTCTATAAGGGAGAAATATCTTAACTCATACCAGTTTGTACAATTATCTGTACAACCCCTTCGGGTTTTCTCGCTCCTTCCCCAAAGTGGCATGAATTTTCAGACCCTAGTATATACATCCTTTTTTTTGAGTGAAATTATTACTACACGTTCACGACCTTTAGAAATTCTGTTACCATGAATGTCGAACCACATGCAGGGACATTTCGAAACCTTTGTCACTCAGTGGCTCAGCGGTATGTCTTACAACGTTAAATACCGAGTTTCGATACCCGTGGTGGCCAGAACATAGATAGCCCATTTGTCTTACTTTGTGCTTAATTCAAAACAACAACAATCGAGACTTTTATCTGAATATACCTGACTAAAGATGTGTTAAGAATGATTTAAGGTGAAGTTTATAGATGTTCACCTATGATAGTATAGTTTACATGTTTCAAACAAAAAACACAAATTTTATTCCAGATAAACTGTTCATACGGACAAAGTTCTAAAGTCTAATAACAGTAAGCTCAAACTCTTCAAAAAATGGGGAGGGGTTTATTTTGCATTTCGCGCAAAGCTACGCGAGAGCTATCTGCGCTAGCTGTCCCTAATTTAGCAGGGTAAGACTAGATGGAAGGCAGCTAGTCATCACCACCCACTCCCAACTCTTGGGCTACTCTTTTATCAACGAATAGTAGGATTGACCGTCACGTTATAACGCCCCCACGGCTGAAAGGGCGAGCATGTTTGACGCAACTGGTATTCGAATCCGCGACCCTCAAATGAGGAGTCGAACGCCTTAACCTACCTGACCATCTGTAACACTGCATACAGATACCACATAGTTTAGTATTTGTTCGATATTTTACCTAAGTGGAAAACATACATACCATAATCAATATGGTAAGTAATCGACCAATATTTGTTATGGAAAATTACACGTAACCAAAGCAACGAAAGTATCGTGTTTGCTACTTATACCAACTAGAAAAAAAAACAAAACAGGAATATCTGGAGTTGGTGCGCCATCTGCTCTGCGAGAAAAGAACAAACGTGAACATAATTTTGAAATAATAACTAGTTAATTAAATTTTGTGTGTGTGTATTTATATGCAAATTATACATAGCTTTCAAGCTACTTATTACATTAAATGTTAATAGGCGATTGAATCAGCGCTATAAAACAATAATAAATTAAATATTGTATTACCGTTATTTGTTCAAGTTGTCAATTATTCCATTAACTCAGCGTCAGAGACAGCTTCAGGTATGTTTACCATCAATTCTTACAGGTAATAATACTCACAGTCACGAGGGCTTTGTTCAACTATTCGAACGTTTATAATGCAACTCATGCTGAAAAGTCAGTCGGACCTTCTGGTACGCAGCCAAGCAGGTTAACTACTAAGCCATGACGAATCTCTGTCTTCCTTTATTTTCTTTATGGGCATGACAATTAACAAGTACTGTAGTGTATTGTGAAGTTTAAAATTACCTATCAACTACTGGCTAACAGTATAGCGGAAATGTGAGATATAAGGTTTAGTAAACGGTGAAATTGCAATGGACACAGGTTCGTAACATTGTGAAACTATAAGTTGCACAGGTTTGTAAATAGTGAAACTGCAGTGGACAGTGGCTAGTGACATAGAAAAAACAAGCCTCATTACAAATGTTATCATACCCTTTTCTTATTAGGAACCTGTAAAGAATGGTGTGATTGTTATGTTATTGTCTTGTAATATGGTATCCATATACCCACCAAGACCTAGGATTTATATATGACAAATATCAAAAGAACCATTCAGTGCTAATACTAACGTTTGAGGCGATCTAAGATAAAATTCTGAAGGTTTTGAGACATTCATGATAAAAAAATTAAATCGGTCTCTTCAATTTTTATGGATATGTGAAAGTTTATTCAAACCTTTAATTCTCAAATATTTACTTCCTTGTGTATGATATATTTTGTTAATTTTTTCTTTTATATGCAATGAATTTAGTTACGTATGTGTATTGTAAATATGCTCTCCTTTTGAAGATGGCTTAATAAAACAGATAGATAAAAAAAACTGTGCCACGACAAGGACCTCTCTTAAAGCCGTGTACAAAATCCAGATGCTATCGACTTGAATTTTGTCTTATTAATGAGAACTCATATTGAACTACACCCTTGTGCAAATTAATTAAAACAAGACGGAAAACTACGATTTTTTTAAAATTTTTTGCGTTTTATTTCTAAGAATCCGCTTTGGAATCGAGTCCACAAGTTGACTGCAATCTTTACTAATTTTTGGATCGCGGTACCACACCTCAGTTATGGCCTCAATTAGCTTATCTTTCGTAGTACAGTCTTTTCCCCGAAGTCTTTCTTTACAAATCGCCCATAGATTTTCAGTAGGATTTAAGTCCGGAGAGTTTCCAGGCCAGTCCAGCAACTTTATTCGCGTTGTAGTCATAAAATTCTTCACGAGTTTCGATGTGTGGCACGGAGCCAGATCTTGCTGAAAAATGCCAAATCCATCTGGAAATCTCTTTTTCAATTGTGAAAACTCTTCTCTGCAAAACTTCGATGTACTGTGGTCCTCGAATCATACCTTCAACGATATGTAAGCCTCCGACGCCATAGTAGCTGAAAAAGCCCCAAAACATCTTCTTCAAGGGATGTTTTACGAACTGATTGATGTGAGATTCTCGAAGTTTCTCACCTGAAGATCTGCGAACATGCAGACTTCTTTGACCCTGTACGAAGAAATGAGTCTCGTCACTGAATAACACCTTCCTCCATTGTTCTTGCGTCCAGTTCTTGTATTTCAGACCCCATTGATACCGTTTTTTCTTCATTGAGTTGGTAAGAAGTTGTTTTTTGACTGGTCTCCTTGTCCTTCTAACACAATTTCGAATGACGTAATATCCCTCAAAATTTCGTCATATATCCCAAAAATAGATCGACCGTACTGCAAAACACAGCTTATGACGCTGTCTATGTGAAAAAATGACTATTGAAGGAAATCAGCGGGTCCAGCGAGCCTACACCGGCCGCCATGCTGAAAATATTATAAAATGACCATTTGTTTCAATTAATTTGCACAAGGTATAGTAGCTACTGATGATATTACGTTTCGGTAGGCTATGTATTAGACCGTTTAGAACATAATAGTATAATAGATGAATTTAAAGAACTGCTACCAAAGAAAAGATATTTAACTGGAGTATTTATGTGAAATTATCCAACCTCGTTTCTGGTTTTAAAACTACATCAGAATTAAAGAAACATGTTTTGTTCGTTTTGGGTTTTATATGCTAGCCACATAAATTTTAAACTGATATATCAGAAGGATGGACAACGCTTATAGGCTGTTGAAATCGTATGGTGACATTATATTATCAACCGTATGAAGCACACGTGTCTTCATGGAGCTGAAAATGATTTTGCAGTAGTAGAATGGAAACAACTAGTTCGGCACATTAACAACAAGGCCACGCCCAACCTTAACAACAGAAACGAAAAAGTGTAAAAGTACGTAGCATGGCTTCGATTTGTGATGAAGAGAACAGTTGAAATATCTTGTAGAGAGAGATAACTGTGAATATATCTTATACTGAAGGTTATCAATTGAAACACTCTGAGAGAGAATGGTTGAAGTATCCGATAGTGAGAGAGAACAATATTTTATATTGAGACAAAACAGTTAAAGTCAAAGCAGCTATTACACACGTATTCGTCTTATTGAGAACATATGTCAAAATAAATAGTTATTTAACATAAGCGTTATTTCGTGTTAAAGGCTTAGGCGCTGATCTACATAAGTTATTCGTATTGGTCTTTATTGGGGTTGTAAACATCCATCACGTTCCACGAGTCTATTGTCCACCAAACGAGAAACACGGCAGCAGTACGACGCCACCAGAATTAATTAGTCTCGACGTAAGAGTTCATCGTCTTTAAAAGGATGATATAGTCTCTTTCTTTTATATCCCTAAGCCTAATCAGAGTTATTTTTAAACCTCTCAATATCAGAGGAAGAACATGTTGTAGGAACTTTCCATATAACTTTTGTTGTTGTTTTTTTAAAGTTTGTCTGTCTTCAAGAGATTTTTGCTAAAACATGGAGACTTTTAACGTTAAAAAATGGGTTTCATTCAATACCCGTGATGGGCACAGCACAGATAGTTCATAGTATATATTTATGTATAATACCAAGCAAGCAATCCACATAGTAAATACTTTCATTCTCTTTTCACATTCAGATAAGTATTACTATCAGAACGTTTCTTAGAAATTGCCACTAAAGAGCTATCTTCAGAGAAAAAAAATTAAAGAAAAAATATTTATTCGACTTAAAACATAAACCGTTATCAGACATCACTTTGTCATCAAAAACCATTAATTTTTGTCTTAGCTCACGTCATTCTGTGTTTCAGCGATAAGTTTACGAACTCAAAATACTAAAATCTGGGGCTTGACACCCCTCAGTGGATAAAGTACAGAAGCTTTAAACTAGAAGAAACAGGAACAACACATTAAAAACAAAAACTACAGCGCCGAGTCGTTGTACTGTTTTTGACAAAAAATAAAAAAATTCTTAGTTCTACATCCAATTATCTAAAAATCCTCCATCATATATATACTTGTTAATATCCAGCAGCAGGTCTTATGTAGGGAAAGTAATATGCCTACTACAACATTAATCTCCCTATAGAAGACATGAAATATTCAGTAAGTTTTACCAATTATTTCCCCTATGTTAAGTTTTAGAAATTATTTTATTGTACTTATTATAACACCGTTTAAATCACTATTTTCAAATTTGTATAAAAAATATATATATTATACAACAATTTAAAATTCTTGATTAAATTTATCTCCTTGAACCCGTTAAAATAAGTTATATACTAATATTAGTTATTAATAATTGCAATGTAGCATGCCAGGGGGCAGGAGAGAAGCTACATTTATGACGCTGGTTAGGATTAGTGTAGTAATATCTTAACGTCTGGGTGTTTATATCAGAATGTCATACTGAGGCGCTGGATTGCTAATTTCAAGTGTAATTTTTCTCTCTACCCCACTGATGTAATGTATTTTATTATCTCTTGCAGCTTCTTTTTATAATTGTTTTTTTTTCCTTGTATGAAACCACTTTTGGACATTCGGCTGCAGACAGCGAAAGGCGGTAAAGATGTGGGGTGTGGACTAGAACACCTACATCTGGTCCATTCTTTTTTATTTTTCTTAGTCACATGAGGCCGACGAAGGGGCAGCACACAGATACACTGGATACATAAAATATATGGATGGGTAGGGACTTACGGGCCACCCTGTATATATATATATACTTTATTTTTAAATTTGATTATATATGTTTGTGTATAAATACTTTATTTTTTTATATACTAAGACAAGCTACAGAACACAAACACATACATAAACTTAATTATTTTAAACGTTAAAAACAGCATTCACTAAGTCTCACGCGCAGATAGCCTAGTTTCTTTGCGCCATAAAACACCAAACAACCACTAAATCCCCTGATGGTATATCGGTAAGTTTATGAAGTTACCTCACTACTAGTGAAAAGTTTAAAACATACCACGAAGAATGTATAAAAATAAATACCACCGATTGTTGTTGTAATGATTTAAGATTAACTTTTTTGTGTACTTATTATCTTCTTAGCTGCTTTATCACTATAGATGACAGTTTAATCCAGATTATATGATAATTACAGGGAAATCCCAATTGCTTCGAACGAATCCTTGAAAACTGAAATGACGGTTTAGACAAACGAATTCTTACTGAAACAACAATGAATACTTTGAAATCCAAGGCCTAACACGTGCAGTTTAGAGCTGGTATGACCTGCACGTAACAAGAATGGAATAAATATTACACCCTTATAGTGAACTAAAAAAATGGTAAAGTTTTAAGTATGGAATTAGGCTTAATTGATTTATTGAAACAGATTCGTAGAACCAGGTTAAACCTTGATAGATGTTAGGGTCGACTATTGTAGAAGTTATTCACGCGTGTTGAAGAAATAAAGCCTACTTTTAGCAGTACATAATAAATTATATATTATATATTCAAAATGAGACTGTCTTTAGAGTCAAAACATAATAAACAAAATTTTGCTTAATAACTTTACTATATAATGAAAAAAATACTGTGAGATTGGGAACAGTCTCGTAGTCTAGTGTGTTTCGATTTTAAACTATGTCGTCATCCGTTCGTTTATAAACAAACAAGAATGGTGATTAGTACGAAATTGGAAAGGACCACCGCCTAATTAACACATCACAGAACAGCCCCTGTTGTTCGGCGGTTATTATGAAACGTTATAAAGACAAAATTCGGGGTTACAGTAACGAATAAAAAGGTTTTAACATAATTCTGATAAAGTGGTAAACTAAAACATGTCCAGGTAATATATTAAGTTAGATACGTTAGTATTAGTATAAAATAAACTGGTAAACTAAACCAGGTCCAGGCAATGTATTAAGTTAGATACGTTAATACTAGTATAAAATAAACTGGTAAAGTGCTAATTTACTAACGTAATTATTTTAATTTTCTAGCCATAAACATGTATTCTAAATACAGATGCTTTGGTTTCGTCATATCCAAATGTGATAATTGAACAACACCTATCAGCGGTACAATGTAATTTGATGAAAACTTATTAGATGGTAGTAATTAGACGAGTTATTTTTAAATACTAAAAATCAACAAGATATTTTTTAATTAAGTTAATATTTCAGTATATAAGGAAGTAGTACGTGTGCCATATGTTACGTTTCGTCTTTTCCTATGTTACAGAGTTGGACGTGGCCCTGTACTAGAGCTATAAATTTCGAAGCTTGTAAGCCGGGTTGGAATCCGTTATATAGAGCAAAATATCCGCCACAATTTCAGCTGCGGGTGTGCTAGAAGAGTGACAGTCAATTCATTAATGTCGATTTTGTGTGATAGGTGCTACTTATTGTTGACTAGATCAAAATCATGGAGGTTGGTATATATTGTCAGTAGTTTTTCCGTTAACACAAGTAATTAAGAGTTAGAACAGATAAAATTATCATATTTTTATAGTGAATGGGTTGAAGTGGGTTATCATAAAAAATTCAAACCGTTAAAAAACTATTATTCACGACACATAACAGTGGACTCAGGAGAGTGAAAAATGGCACTTTACTGGCTATAACATAACAGTAGATACAGGAGCGTGAAAAATGGCACTTTACTGGCTATAACATAACAGTAGATACAGGAACGTGAAAATGGCACTTTACTGGCTATAACATAACAGTAGATACAGGAGCGTGAAAAATGTCACTTTACTAGCTATAACATAACAGTAGATACAAAGGCGTGAAGATGGCACTTTACTGGCTATAACATAACAGTAGATACAAAGGCGTGAAGATGGCACTTTACTGGCTATAACATAACAGTAGATACAAAGGCGTGAAAATGGCACTTTACTGGCTATAACATGACAGTAGATACAGGAGCGTGAAAAATGTCACTTTACTAGCTATAACATGACAGTAGATACAGGAGCGTGAAAAATGGCACTTTACTGGCTATAACATGACAGTAGATACAGAAGTGTGAAAAATGGCACTTTACTGGCTATAACATAACAGTAGATACAGAAGTGTGAAAAATGGCACTTTACTGGCTATAACATAACAGTAGATACAAGAGCGTGAAAAATGGCACTTTACTGGCTATAACATAACAGTAGATACAGGAGCGTGAAAAAAATGGTATTTCACCGTCAACCGTAGTCCAACATACAATCTAAACTGTCTTGGTATAAATCGCAGACAATATATAGTAAAAGGTCAGGTATTGCTTTTTCACAGTTTTTTCTTGAAAATCGAACGAAATTTAACAACAAAATGCACATCCAAATGTCTAACAAACCAAGTCAGATTATAAATTACCCAGATTGTATTTATGTTTGCCCTGAATATTTACGTATTGGAAGATTATTCATATGTCAAGGAAATTTATTTGTTCACGGCCAGAACAAACGTTATGTTTTCAGTAACACCCGGATCTTCTTCTGACAACCATCACTCCCTCTACACTCCCCCACGTGTTTGGTACGTGTTTGGCGCCAAGGTGACATTGGTCGCGAAGAGAATAACCTGACAATTGAATACGTTCTGTTGTTTCTCGCGATTCGTAGGTAAAACCAAAGAAGTGTCGAGACAAAGAAGGGCTATTCATTTTTTATCATTATGAATAACAAGGTGTGTTAACTTATAGATTCGTAATATAACTCTTAATAAATAAATTTAGTGTTTCGAAAATTCCTTAGACTTACCGTTGTCTCACCAGGGGTCGTTCCAAAAAAGGATCTTATGAACAATTGAAAGAAGAGAGAATACTACCGGAGTTTAAACATAAGATAATTCCATAGAATCTACCATTTACATCTGCGTAGATTTCTCGATTTGGAGAAATAGGTGAAAAGTATGTTTCTTGTTTTTCTACATAGGAGTTTTGTTTTTGTTTTTTAATTTCGCGCAAAGCTGCACGAGGGCTATCTGCGCTACTCGTACCTAATTTAGCAGTGTAAGACTAGAGGGAAGGCAGTTAGTCATCACCATCCACCGCCAACTCTTGGGCTACTCTTTTACCAACGAATAGTGGGATTGACCGTAATTTTATAACTCCCCCACGGCTGAAAGGGCAATCATGTTTGGTGTGACGGGGATTCAAATCCGCGACCCTCGGATTACGAGTCAAGTGTCTTAACCACCTGGTAATGCCGGACCTAGGAGTTTCGGTAATTTGAAGCTGTACACCAATATTTTTCTCTGTAGATTGCCGCCTCCTAGTGGCACAGCGGCATGTCTGTGGGCTTACAACTCTAGAATCCTGGTTTTGATACCCGTGGAAAGCAGAGCACAGATAGCCGATTGCGTAGTTATGTGCTTAATTACAACCTAACAAATAATCTCTGTAGGTTGCCAGTTTAAAAAATTATCAGTAATAATGCACAGTGCCGAACACGAGAGGGCAGCACATGCAGAACAATTTCATTAATGTAAAAAAAAAAAAAGCGGCAGCACCTCTTAAATCCCACTTGTTTGACATTAGGTGTTGAACGAAATGCCTCGTCGGCGCTGAATATAAGACGGATGTGTTGTGGTTAACATATTTTATTGTTCTTTGCTTTCAGTGATAAGGTGTAAGGTCAAGACATTTCTGATACCAAAATGTGACGTGATATTTTGCACATGAAAACTCTTTTCAGATAAATACAAGTGAATGCAACACTTTCGTCTTTTATTCGCTAGCTTGTTGTTATATTTCCGAGTCTTAGCCTTTCGAAAGCATTCCTAGATAAGTATTTTTGTTGTATGAAAATATGTCTCGGGAAAATAGTAAAATGTCATCCCTAGCAATAACCATTAAGTTTATAGACAATAGGCTTATAAACTTGTAGACATTAGATCATCCATGATCAGTAGAGTTTAGGAATGATATAAGTTATTATTAACATTTTCTGTGGATTACATTCTACCGGTTTCCTGTCCACTTCATCGCACCCTTTCTAATTACCTGAGTTCGTTCTAACCATTCCCCTAATGCCTGGCATGACCTATTGGCTAGGGCATCGGCTAGCAATCCGATGACCGCCGAACATGTTCGCCCTTTCATCCGTGGGAGCATTACATATTACTGTTAATCCCACTATTTGTTGCTAAAGGACTAGCCCAAAAGTGGGCGATGGGTGATATTAACTAGCTGTCTTCCCTCTTGTCAGTCATTGCTAAATAGTGTAGACAACCTTCATGTAGTTTTGCGCGAAGTGCAAACCAAACCATTTATTACCTGCTTGTTGAGCCTCCGGTTTTCTGCAAAGATGGCTTTACCCATGTACCCTTGCTCTTGTAAACAAGGTATATTGATGGTTTTACCCATGTACCCTTGCTCTTGTAAACAAGGGATATTGATGGCTTTACCCATGTACCCTTGCTCTTGTAAACAAGGGATATTGATGGCTTTAACCACGTACCCATGCTCTTGTAAACAAGAAATATTGATGGCTTTACCCATGTACCTTTGCTCTTGTAAACAAAAGACATTGATGATTTTGCCAAAACACCCATGCTCTTGTAAACAAGGGATATTGATGGTTTTACCCATGTACCCTTGTTATTGTAAACAAAGGTTACTGATGGCTTAACTCATGTACCTTGTTCTTGAAAGAAACAAGAACAAGGGTTATTGATGGCTTAACCCATGTGGTGTTGTTCTGGTAAACAAGAGACATTTCTACATGTATCTGTTCTCGTAAATAAGGGACATTGGTGGCTGTACTTGTGCACTTTGTTTTGGTAAGCAAGAGACATTGGTGGCTGTACTTGTGCACTTTGTTTTGGTAAGCAAGAGACATTGGTGGCTGTACTTGTGCACTTTGTTTTGGTAAGCAAGAGACATTGGTGGCTGTACTTGTGCACTTTGTTTTGGTAAGCAAGAGACATTGGTGGCTGTACTTGTGCACTTTGTTTTGGTAAGCAAGAGACATTGGTGGCTGTACTTGTGCACCTTTGTTTTGGTAAGCAAGAGACATTGGTGGCTGTACTTGTGCACTTTGTTTTGGTAAGCAAGAGACATTGGTGGCTGCACCTTGTGCACCTTTGTTTTGGTAAGCAAGAGACATTGGTGGCTGTACTTGTGCACCTTGTTTTGGTAAAACAAGAGACATTGGTGGCTGTACTTGTGCACTTTGTTTTGGTAAGCAAGAGACATTGGTGGCTGCACTTGTGCACCTTTGTTTTGGTAAGCAAGAGACATTGGTGGCTGCACTTGTGCACCTTGTTTTGGTAAACAAGAGACATTGGTGGCTGCACTTGTGCACTTTGTTTTGGTAAGCAAGAGACATTGGTGGCTGTACTCGTGCACTTTGTTTTGGTAAGCAAGAGACATTGGTGGCTGCACTCGTGCACTTTTGTTTTGGTAAGCAAGAGACATTGGTGGCTGCACCTCGTGCACCTTGTTTTGGTAAACAAGAGACATTGGTGGCTTTACTCGTGCACCTTTGTTTTGGTAAAACAAGAGACATTGGTGGCTTTACTTGTGCACTTTGTTTTGGTAAGCAAGAGACATTGGTGGCTTTACTTGTGCACCTTGTTTTGGTAAACAAGAGACATTGGTGGCTGTACTTGTGCACCTTGTTTTGCAAACAAGAGACATTGGTGGCTGTACTTGTGCACTTTGTTTTGCGCAAGAGACATTGGTGGCTGCACTTGTGCACTTTGTTTTGGTAAGCAAGAGACATTGGTGGCTGTACTTGTGCACTTTGTTTTGGTAAGCAAGAGACATTGGTGGCTTTACTTGTGCACTTTGTTTTGGTAAGCAAGAGACATTGGTGGCTGTACTTGTGCACTTTGTTTTGGTAAGCAAGAGACATTGGTGGCTGTACTTGTGCACTTTGTTTTGGTAAGCAAGAGACATTGGTGGCTGTACTCGTGCACTTTGTTTTGGTAAGCAAGAGACATTGGTGGCTTTACTTGTGCACTTTGTTTTGGTAAGCAAGAGACATTGGTGGCTGTACTCGTGCACTTTGTTTTGGTAAGGAAGAGACATTTGATGGCCTTTCCTGTGTACTAAGGACATTACTTTTATGTTCCTTTATTGCTTGTTTCTAAACACAAAGCTTTTATTCTGTTATATTCTTATCATCCACCATACCTTCTGTTAAAGTGAAACAAACACATCAAGATGTAACAAAAACATCTGTCACACAAGAAGTATGACAGTTATTCAAACTTAGAAAAACATTTTCAATGACAGGTTAAAGCCGTTCTTATGACAGATTAAGTGTGAAAATCGTATGTTTAGAACTCTTACTAATCCTCAAATTATTCATACTACCACAACTAACTGGACTACAGCGTGGACTAGTGGCTAGTGTGCCGGACTGTGAATCCGAGGATCCACGGGGCTGTGAGACCATTAATAGAGTGACAGTGAAATCCCACTATTCACTTAGGTCCCACATATCTGGTCTCTCAGTTCAAAGTTAAAAAAAAACTGGTGCAGACAGCTTTCGAGCAGCTTCTAGAATTTCAAAAACAAAAAACAATTACGTGGAATGATATTTGTCTTTTCCGTCTACAGTTTGTCGTGATTATCCACATAATTTCTCCTTCTTTATGAGAACGTTTTGAAAAAAAACAACTTAATAACAGTTTTATTCCAATGCAACCTATACGATACTCAAAACAGTATTGTCAGATATACCTTAATTGTAAGATAACCATCTAGGTATTTCTCTTCTAGGATGTTTGTAATACATTTAAGTGCTGATTTATGGGTTCTACTGTAGACAGATATGTTTGTACTAACCAAAGTCTTGATGAATGGGTTCTACTGTAGATAGATATGTTTGTGGTATATAAACGTTCCACTGGGTTCCACAGTAGGTAAATATGTTTGTAGTAGTTCAAAGTACTGATTTATGGGTTCTACTGTAGATAGATATGTTTGTGGTATATAAACGTTCAACTGGGTTCCATAGTAAGTAAATATGTTTGTAGTAGTTCAAAGTACTGATTTATGGGTTCTACTGTAGATAGATATGTTTGCAGTACATCAAAGTGTTGATGTATGGGCTCCACTGTAGGTAACTATGCTTAATGCAAATTTTAGTTGACTCACAAATCATGTGATCGAACAAAAACTGAACTATATTTATTTCTTTAAAATTCAGCAATAGTTTCACCATAAACATTCTGTCACTAAACTGTCTATCTTTTTCGAGTTTATGTTGGTTTTATAATAGTTGAAATGAGCTACAACTGAGAAACGCATACTTATGCTAATAGTTGTCTAACTGGTCGTGTTTTGATAAATAGCAGGTGTATAACCGCAGAGCCCGGCATGGCCAGGTGGTTAGGGCACTCGACTCGTAATCCGAGTGTTGCGGGTTCGAATTTCCGTTACACAAAACATGCTCGCCCTGTCAGCCGTGAGGACGTTATTAAATAACAGTCAATCCCACCATTCGTTAGTGAAAGAGTAGCCCAAGAGTTGGTGGTGGGTGGTGTTGACTAGCCGCCTTCCCTGTAGTCTTACACTGCTAAATTAGAGAAGACTAGCGCAGATAGCCCTCGTGTAGCTCTGCACGAAATTCAATCCAAACAAAACGTATAACGGCATAATGTTATAACATTTTTTGTTCAAAACACCTAGCCCCCCCCCAAGTGGCTCAGCGGTATGTCTGCGGACATACAACGCTAAAAACCGGGTTTCGATACCCATGGTGGGCAGAGCACAGATAGCCCATTGTGTAGCTTTGTGTTCAAAACAACAACATCAAAACGCCTTATTGTAATGTTATGGTTAATCGAACCTCAATATTTATTACTGTAGCCCTGGAGCCGTCGGAGAGTTTCAGTGACGACTTGGTAAAACCATTTTTCTATATATGTCGGTAAATGTAAAGTTGTATGACGTTAAACACCGGGTATAACATACACGTGGTTGGCCTTTGTGTGGCTTTAATCTTAATTATAAAACTTCATATGTTGTTAAGACAGAAGTTTAGATACGGTCACCAAAACAGACTTGTTGTGACTAGACATGTAGTAAACTGGATCGGGTTACCAGCAACGGCTCGATAGTCTGATTTCGTATTAATCAAGAGATGTCACGACGACGCTCAAATAGCAAATAAAGCAGGAGACGAGAAATGTCTATGTCCTTCCCCCCGGCTGTGGTGCGGTGGACACAGCACAGATAACCAAACCATTGTAGAGCTGGGCAGCACGAAATCATTAAAACCCGTCTATTCTGAATCAGAGCGCCCTCTACTAAAGAAAGAGTGAAATCTACCGCTTTTTGGGATCATGCTGTTCACTCCCCGATGACTCAGCGAAAAGTCTATATAACACTAAATATCGGGGTTCGATACCTGAAACAGGCAGCACACAGATAGAACGTTCTGTACTTTTTGCACTGAGACACTGACAAACAGTTCACAATAACAGTTATAATAAAACCAATCGTCACATCACGAGACATTGTAGAATTTACTGCTTTAACTTCGTACAACCAGTCCTCGATTTCTAGAAAATAAATATAATGGATCTCTGCTTCCTTCGAAGATGTACATTTGAACGTTTATCGAAGCTACTAGTTACTAGTTTTCTAGACTAGCAATGAGTATCTTTATTGTCAGGAGGTTTCTGGACTAGTAGTAACTATCTTTATTGTTTACAGTTTTCTAGACTAGTAGTGAGTATCTTTATTGTTAGAAGGTTTCTGGACTAGTAGTAACTATCTTTATTGTTTACAGTTCTCTAGACTAGTAGTGAGTATCTTTATTGTTAGGAGGTTTCTGGACTAGTAGTAACTATCTTTTTGGTTTACAGTTTTCCTGACTAGTAGTGAGTAAATTTATTAATAGTTTTCTAGACAGTGTAGACAGTGTTACTGTTGTTAGTAGTTTTCTAAGGTGCAGACAGTGTTACTGCTGTTTGTAGTTTTCTAGAGTGTAGACAGTGTTATTAGTAGTTTTCTAGATTGTAGGCAGTGTTATTAGTAGTTTTCTTGAGTGTAGACAGTGTTATTAGTAGTTTTCTAGAGTGTAGACAGTGTTATTAGTAGTTTTCTAGAGTGTAGACAGTGTTATTAGTAGTTTTCTAGAGTGTAGACAGTGTTATTAGTAGTTTTCTAGAGTATATGCAGTGTTATTAGTAGTTTTCTAGAGTGTAGACAGTGTTACTGTTAGTAGTTTTCTAGAGTGTTGGCAGTGTTATTAGTAGTTTTCTAGAGTGTAGACAGTGTTATTAGTATTCTAGAGTATAGACAGTGTTATTAGTAGTTTTCTAGAGTGTAGACAGTGTTACTGTTACTTGTTTTCTGGAGTGTAGACAGTGTTACTGTTACTTGTTTTCTGGAGTGTAGACAGTGTTTTTTGTAGTTTTCTAGAGTATAGACAGTGTTACTGTTAGTAGTTTTCTAAAGTGTAGACAGTGTTATTAGTAGTTTTCTAGAGTGTAGACAGTGTTATTAGTAGTTTTCTAGTGTGTAGACAGTGTTATTAGTAGTTTTCTAGAGTGTATGCAGTGTTATTAGTAGTTTTCTAGAGTGTAGACAGTGTTATTAGTAGTTTTCTAGAGTATAGACAGTGTTATTAGTAGTTTTTTAGAGTGTAGACAGTGTTATTAGTAGTTTTCTAGAGTGTATGCAGTGTTAGTAGTTTTCTAGAGTGTAGACAGTGTTGCTGTTAGTAGTTTTCTAGAGTGTTGGCAGTGTTATTAGTAGTTTTCTAGAATATAGACAGTGTTATTAGTAGTTTTCTTGAGTGTAGACAGTGTTATTAGTAGTTTTCTAGAGTGCAGACAGTGTTATTAATAGTTTTCTAGACAGTGTAGACAGTGTTACTGTTGTTAGTAGTTTTCTAAGGTGCAGACAGTGTTACTGCTGTTTGTAGCCTTCTAGAGTGCAGACAGTGTTATTAGTAGTTTCTAGATCAGGCAGTGTTATTAGTAGTTTTCTTGAGTGCAGACAGTGTTATTAGTAGCTTTCCAGAGTGCAGACAGTGCCATTAGTAGTTTTCCAGAGTGTAGACAGTGTTATTAGTAGTTTCCTAGAGTGCAGACAGTGTTATTAGTAGTTTCCTAGAGCATATGCAGTGTTATTAGTAGTTTTCTAGAGTGCAGACAGTGTCACTGTTAGTAGTTTTCTAGAGTGTCAAGCAGTGTTATTAGTAGCCTTCTAGAGTGCAGACAGTGTTATTAGTATCCCAGAGTATAGACAGTGTTATTAGTAGTTTTCTAGAGTGCAGACAGTGTTACTGTTACTTGTTTTCTGGAGTGTAGACAGTGTTACTGTTACTTGTTTTCTGGAGTGTAGACAGTGTTTTTTGTAGTTTTCTAGAGTATAGACAGTGTTACTGTTAGTAGTTTTCTAAAGTGTAGACAGTGTTATTAGTAGTTTTCTAGAGTGTAGACAGTGTTATTAGTAGTTTTCTAGTGTGTAGACAGTGTTATTAGTAGTTTTCTAGAGTGTAGACAGTGTTGCTGTTAGTAGTTTTCTAGAGTGTTGGCAGTGTTATTAGTAGTTTTCTAGAATATAGACAGTGTTATTAGTAGTTTTCTAGAGTGTAGACAGTGTTACTGTTAGTTGTTTTCTGGAGTGTATACAGTGTTATTAGTAGTTTTCTAGAGTATAGACAGTGTTATTCGTAGTTTTCTAGAGTGTAGACAGTGTTATTAGTAGTTTTCTAGAGTGTATTCAGTGTTATTAGTAATTTTCTAGAGTAAAGACAGTGTTATTAGTAGTTTTGTAGAGAGTAGACAGTGTTATTAGTAGTTTTCTAGATTGTAGGCAGTGTTATTAGTAGTTTTCTTGAGTGTAGACAGTGTTACTGTTAGTAGTTTTCTAGAGTGTAGACAGTGTTATTAGTAGTTTTCTAGATCGTAGACAGTGTTACTGTTAATAGTTTTCTAGAGTATGGACAGTGTTACTGCTATTCCTAGTTTTTTAGAGTGTACACAGTGTTACTGCTGTTCGTAGATTTCTAGAGTGCAGACAGTGTTATTGTTGTTAGCAGTTTTTTCTGAGTGTGGACAGTGTTACTGTTAATAGTTTTCTAGAGTATGGACAGTGTTACTGCTATTCCTAGTTTTTTAGAGTGTAGACAGTGTTATTAGTAGTTTTCTAGAGTGTAGACAGTGTTATTAGTAGTCTTCTGGAGTGTAGACAGTGTTACTGTTAGTAGTTTTCTAGAGTGTTGGCAGTGTTATTAGTAGTTTTCTAGAGTGTAGACAGTGTTATTAGTATTCTAGAGTATAGACAGTGTTATTAATTAGTAGTTTTCTAGATTGTAGCCAGTGTTATTAGTAGTTTTCTTGAGTGTAGACAGTGTTACTGTTTGTAGTTTTCTAGAGTGTAGACAGTGTTATTAGTAGCCTTCTAGAGGGCAGACAGTGTTATTAGTAGCCTTCTAGAGCACAGACAGTGTTATTAGTAGTTTTCTAGAGTGCAGACAGTGCCATTAGTAGCCTTCCAGAGTGCAGACAGTGTTATTAGTAGTTTTCCAGAGCATAGACAGTGTTATTAGTAGCCTCCTAGAGTGCAGACAGTGTTATTAGTAGTTTTCTAGATTGTAGGCAGTGTTATTAGTAGTTTTCCTGAGTGCAGACAGTGTTATTAGTAGTTTTCTAGAGTGCAGACAGTGTTATTAGTAGCCTCCAGAGCATATGCAGTGTTATTAGTAGTTTTCTAGAGTGCAGACAGTGTTACTGTTAGTAGTTTTCTAGAGTGCAGACAGTGTTACTGTTAGTAGTTTTCTAGAGTGTCAAGTGTTATTAGTAGTTTTCTAGAGTGCAGACAGTGTTATTAGTATTCCAGAGTATAGACAGTGTTATTAGTAGTTTTCTAGAGTGCAGACAGCACACTGTTAGTAGCCTTTCTAGAGTGTTGGCAGTGTTATTAGTAGTTTTCTAGAGTGTAGACAGTGTTACTGTTACTTGTTTTCTGGAGTGTAGACAGTGTTACTGTTACTTGTTTTCTAGACTGTAGACAGTGTTACTGTTAGTAGTTTTCTAGAGTGCAGACAGTGTTATTAGTAGCCTTTCAGAGTGCAGACAGTGTTATTAGTAGTTTTCCAGAGTGTATGCAGTGTTATTAGTAGTTTTCTAGAGTGTAGACAGTGTTATTAGTAGTTTTCTAGAGTATAGACAGTGTTATTAGTAGTTTTTTAGAGTGTAGACAGTGTTATTAGTAGTTTTCTAGAGTGAATGCAGTGTTAGTAGTTTTCTAGAGTGTAGACAGCGTTGCTGTTAGTAGTTTTCTAGAGCGTCAAGTGTTATTAGTAGTAGTTTTCAGAGTGCAGACAGTGTTATTAGTAGTTTTCTAGAGTGTAGACAGTGTTACTGTTAGTTGTTTTCTGGAGTGTATACAGTGTTATTAGTAATTTTCTAGAGTATAGACAGTGTTATTAGTAGTTTTGTAGAGAGTAGACAGTGTTATTGGTAGTTTTCTAGAGAATAGACAGTGTTATTAGTAGTTTTCTAGGGTGTAAACAGTGTTATTAGTAGTTTTCTAGATTGTAGGCAGTGTTATTAGTAGTTTTCTTGAGTGTAGACAGTGTTACTGTTAGTAGTTTTCTAGAGTGTAGACAGTGTTATTAGTAGTTTTCTAGAGTATACACAGTGTTATTAGTAGTTTTCTAGAGTGTAGACAGTGTTATTAGTAGTTTTCTTGAGTGTAGACAGTGTTATTAGTAGTTTTCTTGAGTGTAGACAGTGTTACTGTTTGTAGTTTTCTAGAGTGTAGACAGTGTTATTAGTAGTTTTCTAGAGTGTAGACAGTGTTATTAGTAGTTTTCTAGAATATAGACAGTGTTATTAGTTGTTTTCTAGAGTGTAGACAGTGTTATTAGTAGTTTTCTAGATTGTAGGCAGTGTTATTAGTAGTTTTCTTGAGTGTAGACAGTGTTATTAGTAGTTTTCTAGATTGTAGGCAGTGTTATTAGTAGTTTTCTTGAGTGTAGACAGTGTTATTAGTAGTTTTCTTGAGTGTAGACAGTGTTACTGTTTGTAGTTTTCTAGAGTGTAGACAGTGTTATTAGTAGTTTTCTAGAGTGCAGACAGTGTTATTAGTAGTTTTCTAGAATATAGACAGTGTTATTAGTTGTTTCCAGAGTGTAGACAGTGTTATTAGTAGTTTCTAGAGTGCAGACAGTGTTATTAGTAGTTTTGCAGAGTGTGACAGTGTTATTAGTAGTTTTCTGGTGTATGACAGTGTTATTAGTAGTTTTCTAGAGTGTAGACAGTGTTATTAGTAGTTTTCTAGAGTGTAGGCAGTGTTATTAGTAGTTTTCTAGAGTGTAGACAGTGTTATTAGTAGTTTTCTAGAGTGTAGACAGTGTTATTAGTAGTTTTCTAGAGTGTAGACAGTGTTATTAGTAGTTTTGTAGAGTGTAGACAGTGTTATTAGTAGTTTTCTGGTGTATAGACAGTGTTATTAGTAGTTTTCTAGAGTGTAGACAGTGTTATTAGTAGTTTTCTAGAGTGTAGGCAGTGTTATTAGTAGTTTTCTAGAGTGTAGACAGTGTTATTGTTAGTAGTTTTCTCAAGTGTAGACAGTGTTATTAGTAGTTTTCTAGAGTGTAGACAGTGTTATTAGCAGTTTTCTAGAGTGTAGACAGTGTTACTAACAAAATCAAGTAATGTGGTAAATTATTTTCAATATGTCTTTCATTTAGGGTTTTCATATTCAGTACAAAATGATAAACTGTCTGCTAAATACAGCGATACGTCCATTTATTATTTTCGAAATATTTTGTTAAAACTCAGTCGTGTTGGAAATTGTTTATCAAACTTCTTCGTTGTGCTCGTAAATTTCATAATAAAAATGAAGTGAATGGTTTTGAAACCAGGTACTAAACGAGAAAACATAATTATTAGGTGAACATTTGTGCTACTATTGAATGGAAATAAGTTATTACAAATGTAATCTTTATAAAATAATTTTTGTCACAACTCCTGGATGAGGGCGAGTGGTCAGTATGACACATCTAGAACTATTTATTACGTATCTTTCTTTGCTTTCAACCGCTTAAAAACACACTTCGTATCTTTATCCAATTGACCACAAGTGGCACGGCGATATGTCTGCGGACTTATTCCCTAGAAACTCGGGTTTCGATAGCCGTGGCGGGCAGAATACAGATAGCCCATTGTGTAGCTTTGAGCTAAACAAACATTACCTAATATGTAGGCCACGTTGTTCTCTACGCCCATGTGATCATTAGCAAGCAGAATAGAGATTCGCGGGATATGAAAACTTCAAGGCTGTAATAAAGACTTTACAAATCCTGGTTGAAGGCACGTGATTTCAACATCCCTCGAGGTCGGTTGCTCGTGGCGATAAACGTCAAACGCTCGGGCAGGCTGTGTGTTGTTATTCCGCGTAGAACAACTCGCTGGTGACGTGTCAGTGGTAGATTTAAACCTAACGTTAACTTGTTATTCGATTCTTCCCTACATACGTGCTTTGCAATAACTGTCGTTTATGAATATTTATTTACGTAACAAAATTTTCCCAACTTCGGATTGTCTTGAAATTCCCATAACCTCCAACACAGAGTTCTTACGCATCCAACGAAATAAAAACATTTATCATGTTACTGAATTTGGGTGTGGTAAATATGTTTTCTGTGCCCTTATTAAACCTACTGTCTTCATAGTGATTTCACATTAGTAAATTATTACTTTAATTATGATGATTAAATATAGGCTTAATGCTCAAGATTATTTTATACTAAAATGCAACATGAAGTACTCATGACAGATCTGTTTGTTTGTTTATTTATTTTGAATTTCGCGCAAAGCTACTCGAGGGCTATCTGAAATAGCCATCCCTAATTTAGCAGTGCAAGACTAGAGGGAAGGTAGCTAGTCATCACCGCCCACCGCCAACTATTCTATTGGGCTACTCTTTTACCAATGAATAGTGGGATTGACCATCACACTATAACGCCCCCTCAGCTGAAAAGTCGAGCATGTTGGGTGCGAACGGGATTCGAACCCACGACTCACGGATTACGAGTCGAACGCCTCAACACGCTTGTCCATGCTGGGCCACGTCGTAAACATGATAGAGCGGAATATAACTTAAATTATTTTAGTTTATAAGGCCCAAATCTCTGAATTTAAGGAAAAATGATGTCACAGTTTAATTTCAAATTAGTTTGTTTCAAGCAGTCTTTAAAAATGTGCCAGTCACGATTGCTTTCCTTCTTAAAGCTACAAAAGTTTCGTTCAGTAGCACAAAATATTACAAAAAATAATGACACGAATAATAAGGTGTAAAAAAGACAAATAACTGATAAATTTTTAATGAAATAAAGTTTTGCACCATAGCACCAAATATTAAAAAAATAACAATAAATAATCTGTAAATTATAGAAAAAATAATATTTTGTTATTAATTATCACCCCATGTTAATTATTTAAATATAATTTATAATGATTCCAACTAATTAAGTCGATCTATTTCGCTCCCCGCTAGTACAGCGGTATGTCCATGGATTTACAACCTTAAAATCAGGCGTTCAATTCCCCTCAATGAGCTCAGCAGATAGCCCGAGGCGGCTTTGATATAAGAAAAACACACACATACTCTATTTTACACCATAACAGTTGTCAGTGAAAACTGATTAAATATAAATAGTTGTTATTATTTTCCCACAAGTTCTTAAAATGTATGAAGTGACATTTTTGAAATGCTTAAATAAAACCAATATGTGTATTTCAACTATTAGTTTGAAGTTCATTAGGGTTTAGTCCAGTGAAGCCCAGAATTCAACTTTGAACTGACGTTTCGTACATTTCTAAAGACAAAGTTTTTACAGTAAGATAGCGTTTCTTCTTTAGACATGTACAGTTAGGATGGTGACATTCTTTAAGACAAAACTAAGTATAGGTATTTTTTCAATGTATCTTTTTGATTTGATTTTAATACAATGTTCTGCACCTCTGTCAAGGAATCCGAAATGTTGCCTCATAGTTAGCTAAAAAAAGCCAAAAGTAGTTGAAAAAGATACAACCAGTAGATACATCAGAGTCGCGATTAGAGCACATAACCCACAAGGATGACATCTAATACGAAGCATCCATATGTAAGTATCCAAACATTTAACATCTAATGATTAGCATGCCGCGCTATGCATCTGAGAATTCACGGTTAGCACGCAGTTGACGCAAAGTTGTGCACCACATTTTAAGCGCGTGGATGCCTTATCAGTGTCAGTTAAATCCTACTACTTGAATAGTAGTCCAAGAGGTGGCGCTGGGAACTGTTGAATAACCTCTTTCCCTGTGGACCGTTAGTTCACAATCAGGAACAGCTATGTGCAATAGGCCTTCCGTAGCTTTGCGCGAAAATCCTAAACAAATTAAAGCAAACACTTATCACCATCAGGTTTTAATGTAGAACAACAATTAAATCATGAATAAATATTTTGTTTCGTTATTAAAACAAAACATTGTCAGTCAATCCAAAAGATGAATAAATGCCGTTACGACCTACTCGATATTTGGGAAATTACAAATTTCATTGAGTTTTACATAGAGGTTAATAAAAGAGACAAACAGAAATTACATATTTTAAAAAAGTATGTATTTAATAAAGTGAATTAGACTGTTCAATCTTTGAACATCCTTGTTGATTCCCCTTTCTTCGGAAACAATTAATCTTATACCAAAATAACCATCAGGAAGAAATGAAAGATTTAAGATTTCGTTTGATTTTCCATAGCAATCCCGCCCAGTGACACAGTGGTGTTTTAACGGACGTATGCTACTATAAACCGGATTTCGATTCCCGTGATGGACAGTTCTTTGTGTAAAATACCAAACCAAAGAGAGGAATCCACAACAATTACTCCTTTTCTTATTCAAAATTTCAAAGGAATAGAGCTCTGCTTTTTTTTACTGTTTTTATTCTAATAATACAGGGTGTCCAAAAATTATTTACCCCGTTCTACGTTTTTATAAATTCTTTATTACAGAAACTATCTCAAAACGGTTTGCGGCAATTAATAAGACAACTCAAAAATTATTTTTTTCTATTTCGCAGAACATTCACGCCAGACATGCTTCTTAATGTTAGGATCGAAATCATCTACCGCCTTGATGTTCTGCGTGCTACCAATAGGGCTAGCGTGACGTTTACTGAATTCTAGTTTACTGAACGTATTGACTGAACTTTAGTAGTTTACTTAATTAAAACAAAAATGTGTTGAGTTGTGTTATTAATTGCCGCAAACCGTTTTAAGACAGCTCATGTAATAGAGAATTTATAAAGGTTTATAATGGGATGAATGAACCTCTGTATTTTATGAGGTATTACATTTTAACTTACGAAAACATAATTGCCTATTAACGTTATATTTCAAATCAGTTAATTCATATGCTCTTCATCGATATACGTTAGTAGCGTTACCTTTTGAGTAAAATAAATTTTAAAAATTCGAGTTATTGAAATGGCAACAAAAAATGTTTAAACTGTCTATTGTAAGCATCAATTTGTTCTCGATTGAATAATTTTTAGGTGAATAAATCTTATAAAGGTTATGAACTTAAATGCAAATAGAAATGTCAGTGTCAAAGTTAGAGATTCAGATATCAAAACATGCTGTAACTTTCATGTTGTTATACTTTACTACTACCTTAACTAAGAGATGGCGTTGGCTACTGTAAATGCTCTAAAGTAATCTTAGTCCATGGTTGATGAAAGTTAAAAATAGATTATTTTGTTTTGAAATAACATTATTTCTAGGTGGCGTTCATATATTTCACAAGGACTAAGATTCTAAGCACGCTTACTTAGTATTAGGGAACATGTATATTCTTAAAATGTATACATTGATATATCTGCGGACGTAGAAGACCAAAAACCTGGTTTGAAATTAAGCATAAAGCTACACCATAGGTTACCTGTTCTCTTCTGACTACGGGTATCGAAACCTGGTTTATAACACTGTAAGTTTGCAGATATTCCACTGTACCACTGATTGAACTGTACTCAACTACAAACAAACTTCTGTTCATTTTATTTCAATAGATTAAGAATTGAATAATTTTAAAAATGTCATCTTAAACTTTATATCTTGTTCTCAGAATAAATTTAAAATATTAATCATAATTATTTCAAGAAATTAAGAGTTGGATAATACAGGCAGCAGTTTTACAACATCATACATCGACAAATGTTTCCTTCAGCCAGTTTTTTTCTCCATCAAACTAAATTATACAGCTCATTTATACAAAGGCCCCGCATGACAAGGTGGATAAGGCACTCGCCTCGTAATCCGAGGTTCGCGGGTTCCAATACCCTTTCACACCAAACATGCTCGCCTTTTCAGCTGTGGAGGTGTTATAATTTGACGGTCAATCCCACTATTCGTTGGTAAAAGAGTAGCCCAAGAGTTGACGGTGAGCGGTGATGGCTAGCTGCCTTCCCTCTAGTCTTACACCGCTAAATTAGGGACGGCTAGCGCAGATAGCCCTTGAGTAGCTTTGTTCGAAATTCAAAACAAACCAAACTGTCAAAAGGAAAAAAAAAAAGAGGGAAATTAATATTGTAGCTGTAACTTCGCGAAACGCTTTTTATTGTCTATATTAGATACGTTAGTTTTTTCCGAAACGTCATCTCCATTTACAAAAGAAATCAGTTAAAGCCAAATCTTTAAACTGACTACACTAGCCCCGGCATGGCCAAGCGTGTTAAGACGTGCCACTCGTAATCTGAGGGTCGCGGGTTCGCATCCCCGTCGCGCCAAACATGCTCGCCCTTTCAGCCGTGGGGGGCGTTATAACGTGACGGTCAATCCCACTATTCGTTGGTAAAAAAGTAGCCCAAGAGTTGGCGGTAAGTGCTGATGACTAGCTGCCTTCCCTCTAGTCTTACACTACTAAATTAGGGACGGCTAGCACAGATAGCCCTCGAGTAGCTTCAATTCAATTCAAATACAAACAAACAAAGACTACACTAATTAAAAACTTGAAACAACATCAGAATAGAAACCATGGATGACATGTAACTTGCCCACCTTTAGTTGCGAAATCACTAGGGTGAAACAGAAAAGGATGGAGGTAACACCCATCCTCTCACCCAGAAAGGAAAAAAAACAACAAACGAATTTTAAAAACTTAAAGTAAAATACGGGTATCAGACTTATTTGAAAATGAGAATTAGTGTTAGCGTATTGTTCTTGTGTGTGGACACATATATTTTCGATGAATTTTAATTTAAATAATTTGTTGTGAAAAAAAAAAAGAAAAAAGGAAAATTTATATTGTGGCTGCAATTTTTGCGAAGTGCGCAGTTGCTGCCTATGTCAGAAACGTTAAGTTTTTCCAAGTAAAATCTTCCCTCGTAAGATTGACGACGTCAAGTAAACAAATGCTTTATTTTTATTAATTTCATCATCACCTCCTGGTTAGAAATAAGACGTTTTCTTAAAAACAGGCACGCAAATAAATATTTTAAGTAAGATGATACAAAAGATTGTGCAGTAATCTTTGGTTAAAGCACACAGTTTTCTTCAGCGGAATTTCTAAAGCTGACAAGTCACCCTTAGCGATCTATTTTTGCCCCTTCCTATGCTGTCGTGAACAAGTTGGCTTTACTTTCGTAACTTTGTTTTCTCAGGAAAGACCATCACATTCCTCCTCTATGACGAAGGGTAATCAATAAACTGATATGTGTAAAAGAATGTTGGAAGGTAAAAGCTATCTAATTTTAGGTTTCACTGTTTTGTCTTATCTTAGAGATCAGAACTTTTCTCTCAAGTGCTGTAAAAAAGCTTTAGTAGCGCCATCTATTCATAATTATTGTGATTATTTTAAAGCAAATAAATGACATATTTTAAGCAGAAATTACTAAAAATACTCAAAATATAAATAAAGTGTTCTGCATCGACAAGACATTTACATTCTGATAAGAAACCTTCGACAAATAATACAAAGGTTAATTGTGAGATTTCGTTTTGAAATGTTATTGTATAAAACACTAATTGTAACTGACAGAACAAAGATGTATTCTAAAGATGGATGGCTGATACAGAACTGTAGTTTATTTTAATTAACGTTTCACTACTTATACCAACCGTCTTTAGAATACATTTTCACTTCAAGTGGGTTTCTCGTCATCATGATAGAACAAAAGTTTCTTTCGAAACTCTCCTGAAGAAGCTGTAAAGAGAGACTTTGATTGCCTCATTAAATAAAAAAACAACTTTAGTGTTATAAGCCTGTTTGTTACCCGTATTAACACACCTTTTATACACCCATATGCCATAGAAAAATTAAATAATGAATACAATAATTTTTGTTTGTTTGATAATCTCACTATTACTGATAAGTTGAGACTGCAGACGGAGTATTTTTTGTTATAATAGAAAAGTGAGAGAGTTTGTTTTGAATTTCGCGCAAAGCTACACGAGGACTATCTGCGCTAGCCGTCCCTAATTTAGTAGTGTACGACTAGAGGGAAAGCAGCTAGTCAACACCACCCACCACCAACTCTTGGGCTACTCTTTTACCAACGAATAGTGGGATTGACTGTCACATTATAATACCCCACGGATGAAAGGGCGAGCATGTTTGGTGCGACGGAGATTCGAATCCGCAACCCTCAGATTAGAGTCGAACGCCTTAGCCCACCTGGCCATGCTGGGCCTGGAAGAATTTAATTAGTGTTTAGCGTTTAGAGATCCACACACAATAAGGCTTTTATATGTATAACAAAGGCCCGGCTTGGCCAGGTGGGTTAAGGCGTTCGACTCGTAATCTGAGGGTTGCAGATTGGAATCCCTGTCGCACCAAACATGCTCGCTCTTTCAGCCGTGGGGGCGTTATAATGTGACAGTCAATCCACTATTCGTTAGTAAAAGAGTAGCCCAAAAGTTGGCGGTGGGCGGTGATGACTACCTGCCTTCCCTCTAGTCTTACACTACTAAATTAGGGACGGCTAGCGCAGATAGCCCTTGTGTAGCTTTGAGCGAATTTCAAAACAAACCAAACCTTTACTCAAGTTTATTGAAGTCAACATATGATGGTATTCCAGCATGACCCTCGCTAGTACAGCGGTATGTCTTTGGATTTACAACGCACAATCAGGCGTTCGATTCCCCTTGGTGGGCTCAGCAGATAGCCCAATGTGGCTTTGCTATAAAAAAAAAACACACACACGCAACAACACCCTGTTTACAGCATATATAATTTTACAGATTTGTTTAACTGCGGAGACCTGAAGACATAAACAACTTGTAGTAAACCAAATTCTCGAAAAAACAATTCTTCGCATATAATAGTTCCTCATCAATAAGTTAAGTTGAAAAACCGTTTTGCACGTGGTTACATTGAAATCGAATAAAACTTAGGAACATTTATTCAAAATCTAGAGTATTTTGCCGTTGGATTAAAACCCAATAATCTAAAACCTATAGTAGGTTTATTAATGTGTTAAAGTGGTAGAAGATTTATAAGCGAGTTGTATAGAACTCGTAGTAAATTTCCTACTATGTTGAATAGAAATGTTTATTACTGTGTTGGATATAAATGATATTTGAGTAAGGAAGCAAATTATGCTAATAAAATAAAAAAAACGTTGGCAATCAACGACTTACAACCATAATCAGATGGTTTATTTTGGGGGTAGCATACTACAAGATATGAGAAAGACAGGCCAATGTTCTGTCGAAACATGTAATATGTTCCTAAAAGAAAATAAAAAATATATAATTTCTATGCTTATAAATAGTTATTTGCCAACTTATTATAACTTAAAACTGATAACTAGTGTATTTATACACAATATTTAGTATATACTTTAATTTAAATTAAACACTGTGTTTATGCTGTAAACTTATCCAAATTAGTGTTACAATTAAGAAAATATTCTGTTCATTCAACTTAACGAGTCAACAAACAGACCGCCTTTTTTTAAATAACCACGTAATCGACAAATACAAATAACAATCATTATTTTAACATGCCACATATAATTATTTTACACGCCTATACGTCTATCATATAATGTAAATATCTGGTTTTAGTTATAAAATATGTGAGTTTTTTTATATCCAGATCTAGTGGCGGATTTAAGGTTGTGTAGGCTCAGGGACTACCAATTTTGTGAGCTCTCCATGTAATTTTACATATAATAAAATTATCAATGTGCCGCAAATAAGAGCCCTGGGGCTGAGCCCACTATCGCCACTACCTAAATTCTCTACTGTCTAGATCTAGTTTATTTCCATTAGGTAAATTATCCCATTCGCTACCCGATTTATTTCAATGTACAAAATATTTGCATTTCATAGATGTGTCTGAAAATTTCTTTTTATACTATTAAATTCTTTGTGTCTTTTACTGAACGTGGTTATTATTTGAAATGCTGTAGCTAAATATTTTTAAAAATTATTTTGTTCTATAAAATAGTTCAACGTGTTTGCAAAACGTGACACTTAAACATTGAAATATTATCAACATCAAAATACGTAGTATTACCAGTATCATTACAACGGCTTTCACAATTCCATTAAACAAAAACATCCATATATAAATACAACTGGTATACAAAATTATTATAACTGGTGTCATTGTAAAACAGATAGATTCTGTTATATGTATATATAAATACAGCTGATGCACAAATTTGCAGAATTATGGCAAAATTAATAGAACTGGTGTCACTGTAAAAACATGATTTTGTTTTAGTTTATAGCGTTTCTTAAAGCTGTTAGGAACGTAGAATTCACGTAAGATCGTAAACTGGAAATTCGAACTAAACATACGGCGATATTGATGGTTTAACATTTTCAATGGATAGTGTTATTCCTTCCGTCACTGAAGAGCTCTTTGATTAGAAGAAATTGCTTGTGAAGCGTAGGATTTTTACATTAAAATTGCATTAGAAATTTTTTTGGTTTGTGTACACTATGGGTACGTACTTATGAAACAGCATTTTAAGTTAATCTTGACAAAATAGGTGTTAATCAAACTCAAACTATTAGTATTACTAATGCTAGTATTGTGTTAAGCCTTTTACAGTTTTAGTTTTAATAAAAGTTAACTTGAGACTTTAAACTGGCTTAAGGTTAAATCTTTTTAAATTTTAATATGGCTTTTCCTTTGGTTTAGAAATAGCGAGTAATATTAGTCATTTGTTATAGGTTAGCTCTATAGTTTAACCAAGTTTTAGTTGTGTTTATTGATTTAATTTTTCAGGCTTTGGTTTAACCTCGGACATTTGTGAACAGTAAAGTGTATTGTAAATTTACAGTAGCCTAAATTTCTATATATTAAAGTATGTAAGTAAAATTTAAAAATGAGGAAACTGAGTCAAGCAGTTTAGTTTTAACATCGAGACCAGTCCTTACCCACCCAAATAGAGTATAGGCCTTGTTTCCCTTCACCCAGTGGTTCTAGTATTAGTACAATAGGTGTATCAGTGTCCGTACACAAATTATCTCAACATGGCTAAGATCAAAATAATAGTACATTAATACTGTGTGTGTTACAGTTTACAGACGGTACTCTACTTTAATTTCTAAACATTATTATATAATAGTATGGTTGTGGTTCTAATCTAACTTATATAAAAGCCAGTGTGTGTTACTTTGTGTCAGTCTTGATTTCTCGAAATAGGAGGAGTCATAAAAGCCAAAATGTGCTTATCAGAACAGGATAATTCAATTACTGTCAGCCCATTACAGTTTTATTCATGGGTGTGCAAGGGGGCCATGATGGGGTGCCATGAAAGCTTAGAAGTGTAGTGAGTATTGGTAAAACAAACCTAAAATAAAGATGTAATAAGTGATCACCTAGCCTAGGGCTAGATGTATAAAATGTATCACAAAAGTATAAATACAGTTTGGTTTTAAATTTAAATAATTTCTGAATTTCTGCTGTATCATCAACATTTTATATAAAAACAAACCTTTTTGTTTAACATAGACTAAATTAAGAAATCAACAAGTATTTTTTTCTGTTTTGTTGTTTATACATTTCATTTAATACATTCAGTACATAGACTAACAATAGTGTTATACTTTTGTTGCTAAGCAACATGACACAAAAGCCACTGGCATTTCTGCACATTAGAAGCTGTTAATCTAACTGATTTTTATCAATAAATAATATATAAATATACCATGAATTCATTTCGTAAATAATCTTAGTTTTGATTGGCTCACCATGGAATTTAATGACACTTAAATGGCTCGACTGCACTTTTCTGTCTCTGTTGGACAGGACTGATTTTGTAAAATTTATTTATTTTGGTTAACTATGAAATGGGAGGTTCAGCTATACTATGGGGTGAGGGTGGCACTACTAGCCCCATCATTTTTTACAGGCTATATGTTATTATATTATAATTTATAGGTATGCAGCATTTAAAAACTTTTAGTTTTAAAGTATAGCCATTTGTGAGATGTCGATTGTAAAGAACAAAGTTTTTACTTGTGATAAAAGTTTGGTTTGGTGAAATATCATAGTAGCTGTAAATGGATAACTTTGTATGCTATAATGTTACCAATGTATAGCAGATTGGAATTTGTTTGTATAGTTAGTACTTTATATAGGGACGGGAAAAAAATTATTCAAGATTTTCTTCTCCGTAGGTCGTTAGAAGCTAGATATGAAGAGCTACCTGACATAGTCTGTCTTTGGCTTTTCAACAATTCAGAACAAACCAGTGAATAACTAAAATCAAAATATTTTTGTTTTCATCCACCATCTTACTTTAGTGGGCCTAGCACCTGCCTAGTTCTGTTAGTAACTGTAATTTAATTACCATCTGATAGAGCCACATTCTCTGATTACCTATTTTGTTATTATTATGTACAAAATTTAAAACAGCATTATTCTAGTGTAAACACTGTTATTACCTACGATGTTAGCTTTTGTGCAGAGATTTGGCATTGCTTTAAAAAGCTTAAGTACAGGATGAAGTAGATGCTGCCAGTCAACAGTACATAAACAGTAATTAACTGTAATATGTAGAATAGTCAATGCTTTGTACACCATTCATTTGGTGTGTTTAGGAAAGGAACCCGTGCGAATGATGATTTACAGCTCTCCAGAACATCCCAAAGTTGAAACCTGACAAATAGCCAAAACAGATTTTTTTTGGTTCATCTTTCTTCAGTGGGTTTAGCACCTACCAAGTTCTATCAGTAACTATAATTTTACCATTTGATAGAGCAAAACACTTTTTACTGTCTTTGACAACCTGTTTTCTTGTCAATCTATGCAAGATTTATAAAGAATAAAATACACTCTATATCCTAGTGACCTATGTATGTCATATCAAATATTTTTTTATACTTAGCAATATATTTCTTTACTAATATATTTATACTTGGAAGTTAACATTTGCATTGAGATAACGTAGTAACTACATAGAAGTTTCTAAGTTTGGTGGTTTAAAATAAAAATAACTAATATTTTGTAAATATGGTAAGTATAAGAGTGACTCGTAATGAAAGGTATATGTGGTACATATATTTATATTATAACACTGGTACATCAAGACTGCTCCATCACCCAAACATAAGGTACATAGTTTTTATTATTGAATTCAATATTTACTTCATCCATATGTTCTTACAGAATTCCATATGGAAGGTTTATACTGTTTATCATTGAACTCAGTATTTACTTCATTCAAATGTTCTTACAGACTTCCATGTGGAAGGTTTATAGTTTTTATTATTGAATTCAATATTTACTTCATCCATATGTTCTTACAGAATTCCATATGGAAAGTTTATACTGTTTATCATTGAACTCAGTATTTACTTTATTCAAATGTTCTTACAGACTTCCATGTGGAAGGTTTATACTGTTTATCATTGAACTCAATATTTACTTCATCCATATGTTCTTACAGACTTCCATGTGGAAGGTTTATACTGTTTATCATTGAACTCAGTATTTACTTCATCCATATGTTCTTACAGACTTCCATGTGGAAGGTTTATACTGTTTATCATTGAACTCAATATTTACTTCATCCATATGTTCTTACAGACTTCCATGTGGAAGGTTTATACTGTTTATCATTGAACTCAGTATTTACTTCATCCATATGTTCTTACAGACTTCCATGTGGAAGGTTTATACTGTTTATCATTGAACTCAATATTTACTTCATCCATATGTTCTTACAGACTTCCATGTGGAAGGTTTATACTGTTTATCATTGAACTCATTATTTACTTCATTCAAATGTTCTTACAGACTTCCATGTGGAAGGTTTATACTGTTTATCATTGAACTCAATATTTACTTCATCCATATGTTCTTACAGACTTCCATGTGGAAGGTTTATACTGTTTATCATTGAACTCAGTATTTACTTCATCCATATGTTCTTACAGACTTCCATGTGGAAGGTTTATACTGTTTATCATTGAACTCAATATTTACTTCATCCATATGTTCTTACAGACTTCCATGTGGAAGGTTTATACTGTTTATCATTGAACTCATTATTTACTTCATTCAAATGTTCTTACAGACTTCCATGTGGAAGGTTTATACTGTTTATCATTGAACTCAATATTTACTTCATCCATATGTTCTTACAGAATTCCATATGGAAAGTTTATACTGTTTATCATTGAACTCAGTATTTACTTCATTCAAATGTTCTTACAGACTTCCATGTGGAAGGTTTATACTGTTTATCATTGAGCTCATTATTTACTTCATCCAAATGTTCTTACAGACTTCCATATGGAAGGTTTATACTGTTTATCATTGAATTCAATATTTACTTCATCCAAATGTTCTTACAGACTTCCATATGGAAGGTTTATACTGTTTATCATTGAATTCAATATTTACTTCATCCAAATGTTCTTACAGACTTCCATATGGAAGGTTTATACTGTTTATCATTGAATTCAATATTTACTTCATCCAAATGTTCTTACAGACTTCCATATGGAAGGTTTATAGTTTTTACCATTGAGCTCATTATTTACTTCATCCAAATGTTCTAACAGACTTCCATATGGAAGGTTTATACTGTTTATCATTGAACTCAATATTTACTTCATCCAAATGTTCTTACAGACTTCCATATGGAAGGTTTATACTGTTTATCATTGAATTCATTATTTACTTCATCCAAATGTTCTTACAGACTTCCATATGGAAGGTTTATAGTTTTTACCATTGAGCTCATTATTTACTTCATCCAAATGTTCTTACAGACTTCCATGTGGAAGGTTTGTAGTTTTTACCATTGAGCTCAGTATTTACTTCATCCAAATGTTCTTACAGATTTCCATGTGGAAGGTTTGTAGTTTTTACCATTGAGCTCAGTATTTACTTCATCCAAATGTTCTTACAGACTTCCATGTGGAAGGTTTGTAGTTTTTACCATTGAGCTCAGTATTTACTTCATCCAAATGTTCTTACAGATTTCCATGTGGAAGGTTTGTAGTTTTTACCATTGAGCTCAGTATTTACTTCATCCAAATGTTCTTACAGACTCCATGTGGAAGGTTTGTAGTTTTTACCATTGAGCTCAGTATTTACTTCATCCAAATGTTCTTACAGATTTCCATGTGGAAGGTTTGTAGTTTTTACCATTGAGCTCAGTATTTACTTCATCCAAATGTTCTTACAGACTTCCATGTGGAAGGTTTGTAGTTTTTACCATTGAGCTCAGTATTTACTTCATCCAAATGTTCTTACAGATTTCCATGTGGAAGGTTTGTAGTTTTTACCATTGAGCTCATTATTTACTTCATCCAAATGTTCTAACAGACTTCCATGTGGAAGGTTTGTAATTTTTACCATTGAGCTCAGTATTTACTTCATCCAAATGTTCTTACAGACTTCCATGTGGAAGGTTTGTAGTTTTTACCATTGAGCTCATTATTTACTTCATCCAAATGTTCTAACAGACTTCCATATGGAAGGTTTATACTGTTTATCATTGAATTCAATATTTACTTCATCCAAATGTTCTTACAGACTTCCATATGGAAGGTTTGTAGTTTTTACCATTGAGCTCAGTATTTACTTCATCCAAATGTTCTTACAGACTTCCATGTGGAAGGTTTGTAGTTTTTACCATTGTGCTCATTATTTACTTCATCCAAATGTTCTTACAAACTTCCATGTGGAAGGTTTGTAGTTTTTACCATTGTGCTCATTACTTACTTCATCCAAATGTTCTAACAGACTTCCATGTGGAAGGTTTATAGTTTTTACCATTGTGCTCATTATTTACTTCATCCAAATGTTCTTACAAACTTCCATGTGGAAGGTTTGTAGTTTTTACCATTGAGCTCATTATTTACTTCATCCAAATGTTCTTACAGACATCCATGTGGAAGGTTTGTAGTTTTTACCATTGTGCTCATTATTTACTTCATCCAAATGTTCTTACAAACTTCCATGTGGAAGGTTTGTAGTTTTTACCATTGTGCTCATTGCTTACTTCATCCAAATGTTCTAACAGACTTCCATGTGGAAGGTTTATAGTTTTTACCATTGTGCTCATTATTTACTTCATCCAAATGTTCTTACAGACATCCATGTGGAAGGTTTGTAGTTTTTACCATTGAGCTCATTATGTACTTCATCCAAATGTTCTTACAGACATCCATGTGGAAGGTTTGTAGTTTTTACCATTGTGCTCATTATTTACTTCATCCAAATGTTCTTACAGACATCCATGTGGAAGGTTTGTAGTTTTACCATTGTGCTCATTATTTACTTCATCCAAATGTTCTTACAAACTTCCATGTGGAAGGTTTGTAGTTTTTACCATTGAGCTCATTATTTACTTCATCCAAATGTTCTTACAGACTTCCATGTGGAAGGTTTGTAATTTTTACCATTGTGCTCATTATTTACTTCATCCAAATGTTCTTACAAACTTCCATGTGGAAGGTTTGTAGTTTTTACCATTGAGCTCATTATTTACTTCATCCAAATGTTCTTACAAACTTCCATGTGGAAGGTTTGTAGTTTTTACCATTGTGCTCATTATTTACTTCATCCAAATGTTCTTACAAACTTCCATGTGGAAGGTTTGTAGTTTTTACCATTGAGCTCATTATTTACTTCATCCAAATGTTCTAACAGACTTCCATGTGGAAGGTTTGTAGTTTTTACCATTGTGCTCATTATTTACTTCATCCAAATGTTCTTACAAACTTCCATGTGGAAGGTTTGTAGTTTTTACCATTGAGCTCATTATTTACTTCATCCAAATGTTCTTACAGACTTCCATGTGGAAGGTTTGTAGTTTTTACCATTGTGCTCATTATTTACTTCATCCAAATGTTCTTACAAACTTCCATGTGGAAGGTTTGTAGTTTTTACCATTGTGCTCATTACTTACTTCATCCAAATGTTCTAACAGACTTCCATGTGGAAGGTTTATAGTTTTTACCATTGTGCTCATTATTTACTTCATCCAAATGTTCTTACAGACATCCATGTGGAAGGTTTGTAGTTTTTACCATTGAGCTCATTATTTACTTCATCCAAATGTTCTTACAGACATCCATGTGGAAGGTTTGTAGTTTTTACCATTGTGCTCATTATTTACTTCATCCAAATGTTCTTACAGACATCCATGTGGAAGGTTTGTAGTTTTTACCATTGTGCTCATTATTTACTTCATCCAAATGTTCTTACAAACTTCCATGTGGAAGGTTTATACTGTTTATCATTGTGCTCATTATTTACTTCATCCAAATGTTCTTACAAACTTCCATGTGGAAGGTTTGTAGTTTTTACCATTGAGCTCATTATTTACTTCATCCAAATGTTCTTACAGACTTCCATGTGGAAGGTTTGTAATTTTTACCATTGTGCTCATTATTTACTTCATCCAATGTTCTTACAAACTTCCATGTGGAAGGTTTGTAGTTTTTACCATTGAGCTCATTATTTACTTCATCCAAATGTTCTTACAGACTTCCATGTGGAAGGTTTGTAGTTTTTACCATTGTGCTCATTATTTACTTCATCCAAATGTTCTTACAAACTTCCATGTGGAAGGTTTGTAGTTTTTACCATTGAGCTCATTATTTACTTCATCCAAATGTTCTTACAGACTTCCATGTGGAAGGTTTGTAGTTTTTACCATTGTGCTCATTATTTACTTCATCCAAATGTTCTTACAAACTTCCATGTGGAAGGTTTGTAGTTTTTACCATTGTGCTCATTACTTACTTCATCCAAATGTTCTTACAGACATCCATGTGGAAGGTTTGTAGTTTTTACCATTGAGCTCATTATTTACTTCATCCAAATGTTCTTACAGACATCCATGTGGAAGGTTTGTAGTTTTTACCATTGTGCTCATTACTTACTTCATCCAAATGTTCTAACAGACTTCCATGTGGAAGGTTTGTAGTTTTTACCATTGTGCTCATTACTTACTTCATCCAAATGTTCTAACAGACTTCCATGTGGAAGGTTTGTAGTTTTTACCATTGTGCTCATTACTTACTTCATCCAAATGTTCTAACAGACTTCCATGTGGAAGGTTTGTAGTTTTTACCATTGTGCTCATTACTTACTTCATCCAAATGTTCTTACAGACTTCCATGTGGAAGGTTTGTAGTTTTTACCATTGAGCTCATTATTTACTTCATCCAAATGTTCTTACAGACTTCCATGTGGAAGGTTTGTAGTTTTTACCATTGAGCTCATTATTTACTTCATCCAAATGTTCTTACAGACTTCCATGTGGAAGGTTTGTAGTTTTTACCATTGAGCTCATTATTTACTTCATCCAAATGTTCTTACAGACTTCCATGTGAAAGGTTTGTAGTTTTTACCATTGAGCTCATTATTTACTTCATCCAAATGTTCTTACAGACTTCCATGTGGAAGGTTTGTAGTTTTTACCATTGAGCTCATTATTTACTTCATCCAAATGTTCTTACAAACTTCCATGTGGAAGGTTTGTAGTTTTTACCATTGAGCTCATTATTTACTTCATCCAAGTGTTCTTACAGACTTCCATGTGGAAGGTTTGTAGTTTTTACCATTGAGCTCATTATTTACTTCATCCAAATGTTCTTACAGACTTCCATGTGGAAGGTTTGTAGTTTTTACCATTGAGCTCATTATTTACTTCATCCAAATGTTCTTACAGACTTCCATGTGGAAGGTTTGTAGTTTTTACCATTGAGCTCATTATTTACTTCATCCAAATGTTCTTACAGACATCCATGTGGAAGGTTTGTAGTTTTTACCATTGAGCTCATTATTTACTTCATCCAAATGTTCTTACAGACTTCCATGTGGAAGGTTTGTAGTTTTTACCATTGAGCTCATTATTTACTTCATCCAAATGTTCTAACAGACTTCCATGTGGAAGGTTTGTAGTTTTTACCATTGAGCTCATTATTTACTTCATCCAAATGTTCTAACAGACTTCCATGTGGAAGGTTTGTAGTTTTTACCATTGAGCTCATTATTTACTTCATCCAAATGTTCTAACAGACTTCCATGTGGAAGGTTTGTAGTTTTTACCATTGAGCTCATTATTTACTTCATCCAAATGTTCTTACAGACTTCCATGTGGAAGGTTTGTAGTTTTTACCATTGAGCTCATTATTTACTTCATCCAAATGTTCTTACAGACTTCCATGTGGAAGGTTTGTAGTTTTTACCATTGTGCTCATTATTTACTTCATCCAAATGTTCTTACAGACATCCATGTGGAAGGTTTGTAGTTTTTACCATTGAGCTCATTATTTACTTCATCCAAATGTTCTTACAGACTTCCATGTGGAAGGTTTGTAGTTTTTACCATTGTGCTCATTATTTACTTCATCCAAATGTTCTTACAGACTTCCATGTGGAAGGTTTGTAGTTTTTACCATTGTGCTCATTATTTACTTCATCCAAATGTTCTTACAGACTTCCATGTGGAAGGTTTGTAGTTTTTACCATTGTGCTCATTATTTACTTCATCCAAATGTTCTTACAGATTTCCATGTGGAAGGTTTGTAGTTTTTACCATTGAGCTCATTATTTACTTCATCCAAATGTTCTTACAGACTTCCATATGGAAGGTTTATACTGTTTATCATTGAACTCAATATTTACTTCATCCATATGTTCTTACAGACTTCCATGTGGAAGGTTTATACCGTTTATCATTGAACTCAATATTTACTTCATCCAAATGTTCTTACAGACTTCCATATGGAAGGTTTGTAGTTTTTACCATTGTGCTCATTATTTACTTCATCCAAATGTTCTAACAGACTTCCATATGGAAGGTTTGTAGTTTTTATATGTGAATTATCAAAAGCTCTTTTGTTAATTTGATCTTTACTGAAGACATTGATTGCTGTGTTTTCAATGAGTACAGCCCATGTGTGTCTTCCACGAAAGAACTTGGAATTTCAGTTGTGGATTTCTTTGGGCAAGCTCTTTAATCAGGCAGTGATTTTACCTAAACCTTGGTTTACATGTTGCTGCTAATTTGATAAGAACAGCACCACCTAGGGGCTTTATTCAAGTTTATTCTTAGTGTTTCTTTGTCCTAGAGAGGAGGTTTGAGATATTATATATTTTATGTTTTGTGATCACAATGATTACTAGGTTCCCTCAAGATCTGTGTGATGGTGGTTCACACTAGTGACACATCATGACCCATATCAGGGGAATGAGAGAGTATGTTGTTTTATTAAGTTGTTTGCTCTAGGCTGTCTGTAAAATACACAAGCTTATTTGCACATGTTAAGTATTTATACAGCAACTTTTGATGCATTATTTGTTTATTCACAAAATTTAGTAGACTTTAAGTAATGTTTCCAAGTGTTTTGTACATTAAAAAGTATTTTTAGTAAAGTTTTTTGTGGAAATATGGAATATGTTTTGTTACTGGTCCAAGTGTGACTGAGTTCACATTATGATGTAAAACTATTCTTTGTCCCATGAATCTCAAATATTATTTATGTAATCTGTGAAACCTCTTAAATATATTCCAAACATTTGTTTTCAGTAAATGCTTGTATTTTCTGTTATTTTCTCTACTTTTAACTATGAGGGGTCTGTCAATGTGACTGACCTTGTAACCATCATAAAGAGTTAGGAAAAAATATAAATTTTCATTCTAGAATAACTACATGTTATAACATGAAGACACAAACATTTAGACTAATAGCTTTTTTCTCAAAGCATTGTGCATTTATATATATATCTATTATTTTTATTACATCAACCTTTCAGTTAGTCCTTGCTAACATTACAGTAGTTACAATGACACAGTGCGTGTCCACTCATGTTACTATATCCAAGAATATGAAACTGAATTTTTACAAAGTGACCTGTCTTGGTTGTTTTTTAGTGGACTAGTATTTAGTAAAATACAGTGACACTTCAATTATTATATATTATATATGTATGTACATTATTACTGTTTACAAACAAGGTATTAAACTTGTTTTTAAAACATAGAACAATAAATAAAGTAAAGCAAACAGTTATCTCTTTGTGTTACAATTTGTGTACCATGCTTTTACTTTTCCTACTTTACTAAGCCTTAAGAAAATTTGCATGTAGAGGGTGTGAAACAGTTTTTTTATGGGTACATATATATACATTTGATTAACTGAAAGTAATAAATTACTACATCAGCACCATAGAAATCGATTATAATTTTTTAAGTTCAGTAACAAAGTTATATTTCAGTCTAAAAGAGTCTGCAGTTTCAAGCAGTCTTGAAACTTAATCTCCTTATTATCTTCTTTTGAAAGAATGAGACAGCATCCAAATAATTGAAAAATCTGTAAGTAGGACATTCTGAGCTTTTGGGTGGTTATTCGTATGTGATATACACAAGTAACTGTACAAAAGGGAGTGTTTTTAAACATGGGAACAGGTGTGGGAGGGTTCGTGTTATGTTTGATTCAGTGTGTTAACGATATCTCGGCAAACAGAAAAGATAGGAGGTTCTTATTTTGTATTCTAGTTCATCAGTATCAGTGATGTACATTTATAATTGTTACAAAACTATAGAGTTAGTATTTTGACATTATAAATGCCTAATTTGAACCAGTGCTGCATTCAACATATGACACACAAAAATCGATATTTAAGGTTTGTTTCTTAATATTTACTTTTGAATTAAGAAATTGAATAACATATGATACTAAAATTTGAATTATAATTTACAGTTTGATGCCAAACTTAATGACTTACGTTCATTAAAATAGTAGTTCAATAGAAGTTTTAATGCAAGTCCACAAACATAATTACATGGTCTTTAACTAGTAGTGATAAGGTTAACTGTGTCAGAAGATGGCCAGTCTTCTTTTAAAATGCAAGTCCCCACATTTTACTTCATCTGTTACAAAGTGGTTCAAACTATGTTTGTGGTCATGAGATTTCTTCACATTAGATACTCCAAATATTTCCTTGTTTATTAAAACTTTAAGGGAAGGCCTTCTTCATGTGATGACTATTGTTGTGGAGAAGTGCATTATATGGCAAGATTATCTAACTCTATTTTAAAGTCAAATGTTTTGTTATATGGTTAACATTAAGAGTAGGGTCCATAAGGTCTGTTTACACTAACTTATACATGAACTGTATTTTGGAAACAACTGTTTCTGCCCCTCTATAGGTTTACCAAGATGCTCTTATCTGGTCCTTCTAATCTGGAATAAAAATATGTATTTAATTTATGAGGAAATAGTTTATCTGAATTTATTTAACTTCTATAAATATGTATTCTGTTGCTGAAATATTACATTTACTTGTTGCCAGGAGTTAAGCTGTATCATTCTGTCGACTCGTGTAGAAATAGCATGATATTTTTGTATATACCATGTGTTAATAGTGAAAACCTCATTGTGTATATATGATATAGATATCACAAAACACTTGGAAGGACTGAAACTTAATACACAGAAGGATTCTACTGCCAGTGGTTCCGAAGTGGACGATTGTCTTGATGCAATTAACAAGACATTGACTGCAAAGGGTTGGTAGTGTTGTTCTTTATTTTTAGTTTACCTTCAATACTGTTAAATGTGTCAAGAGTTGTATAACATTTAGTTTCAGAATTTTAAGTTTTAACTATTAAAACAAAATTATATATTAGTTTTTACTATACATACATATTTATAACTAAATTTATTTTGTAAACGTCCCTCCTCTGGCAGAAGTATAATACAGATGTTTCTAAGTTGTATGGCATATAATGCTTTATTACAAACATTATTATTTATGTATTACAGAATTTATTCTGAATAAAATTCTTAACTTGACTCCTCTCCATATTTTAAATTTGATAGCAATTAGTCAACTTTAAAAACTATTCAATTTTTGGGTTTTTAAACCTACAACTGGACAAAACAGTTTATGGACTTGTAACAGTATGCAAACAAGGCTTGAAATGAATACGAAACATTGTAGTAAATTGTACAGCTTAGTTTTTATTATTTAACTCTTCTGTATGTGTCATGTGAGTATTTTTTGTACTTATTTTCAATATTGTATATCACTATGAACGTTCTTTGCAGTTGACCAAGTTTTTGTCATCTTAACTATCAATAGTATATGATATACATTTATTTATAGTCTTTTATACTCACCTAAACAATCGTTTATAAATAGTTTAAATGTAGTTAACAATCATGGGTTACTTTTTTAGAACTAGATGTGGACTAGTTTAACTAGTTAACGAGTCATACGTATTTTAACAGTGCTTTTCTGGAAAATATGAGTAAATATATTTGTACTTATAATAACAGTAATTAGAAGATAAGCCATATGAGATTTGTTTGAATATTTATATAACTTGTGATGTTAATCTTATATACACACACATTCTACATGTGAGATTTGTTTGAATATTTATATAACTTGTGATGTTAATCTTACACACACACACATTCTAGACACTTTTAAGGTTAAGAAGCTTAACCCATTGACAGCAGCTGCTCTAAACGTGTGGAATTTTTGCAAACTGTCAATAGGTTAATTACCTTCTAGTAACATAGCAGATAATTATGAGGTTTGGGTTTTTAAAATTCTTAAAATTTAAAGTTTGGGCCAAAGTGAGGTCTAGTGACTGACATGCCAGCCTATGGATCTATGGACCCATCATTCTCATCCTAGTACTGTAAAAACAGATAATATATTCAGGTGAATTATAAGGATAACAGTCAAACCCTATTATTTAGTCAGACAGGAGTACCTCAAGAGTTGATGGTGGTTCCTGTTGACTAGTTGCCTTCCGTTTAATCTGTTGGTTCAAAATTAGGGATGGCTAATGCAGGTAGATTTTGTGTAACTTTGAGTGAATTTGTATGAGAACAAACATAGTTTACAAAACCATTGAGTGGTAATTTGTAAGTTACATCCTTTGCCTGAGGTAAGACAGCTTCATAGTTACGATTATTTTTAGCCTACTTTTGAAAGACAAGTGTGAAAGCTATTGATAATAAACAAACTAATGTAAATAAACTTTTAAGACAGTTGATGATGTAAAGTAAATTTGATGATGTATGTTCATGTGGGTATTGTTTGATGATGTATGTTCATGTAGGTATTGTTTGATGATGTATGTTCATGTAGGTATTGTTTGATGATGTATGTTCATGTGGGTATTGTTTGATGATGTATGTTCATGTGGGTATTGTTTGATGATGTATGTTCATGTGGGTATTGTTTGATGATGTATGTTCATGTGGGTATTGTTTGATGATGTATGTTCATGTGGGTATTGTTTGATGATGTATGTTCATGTAGGTATTGTTTGATGATGTATGTTCATGTGGGTATTGTTTGATGATGTATGTTCATGTGGGTATTGTTTGATGATGTATGTTCATGTGGGTATTGTTTGATGATGTATGTTCATGTAGGTATTGTTTGATGATGTATGTTCATGTAGGTATTGTTTGATGATGTATGTTCATGTAGGTATTGTTTGATGATGTATGTTCATGTGGGTATTGTTTGATGATGTATGTTCATGTGGGTATTGTTTGATGATGTATGTTCATGTGGGTATTGTTTGATGATGTATGTTCATGTGGATATTGTTTTTACCCAAGTGATTTGATATTGAAGCAAACAATAGGCACGTGTACTCAATTAGATTGACAAACACATACAGCTTGTATTTTTCCACATTTTCTTAAAGTTTTCAATAAAGTTTTTGAAATAGTTATCAGTGTTTCTGTCTTTGAATGTTTTTTTTTTCTCTCCAGGTTCAGATACAAGGGCCTTAACAGAGAAACTTCTCAATGAAGGGTTGGTTGACTTAGTAACTGAACTTCTAAAACCACCAACCAAGTTAACATCAACCCAGTTAGCTAAACTGGCAGAACTGATTGCAGAAGTTGCAAAATGTGGTAATTCACTAATAGGTTTATTCAGTTTTCATACTTATCTTTGATTTGACAGATAGATTTGAAAGATAACTAGACTACAGAATTTAAGAAAATTTACAAGTCAGTAAATATTAAAATAAACTTATATAAATTGTTATGACGATTTTCTTTTCACTTGACATTTATGAATCACTTCCGTATTAACAAATACTGAGTGTAGTCTAGTGGATAATATGTTGAACTTCTGGTCAGAAGGTTCATGGCTAAGCCATGTATCACTGAATGTACCTTGCACTTTCATCTTTGGGACTTTAAACCAACAACAGTCAATCCTGTTAGTAGGTTAAGGATGGTTACATAGGCAGCAGGTAGTGTTGATTGTTGTCCATCTTCTGGTACAGTAGTACTAAGTTGTAGTGTTTATATCTCAACCTTAGGGGATTTTCAACCCATTATTTAGTCTATTTTGTTATCCAGTGTCATTCTTGTAGAAAATACTAAAGACATTAATATAACCAATGAAGCTCTTGAAGTAATACTTTAATGCAGGCTACTTAAATGGCCACATTTTGGCATCTTTTTTTTTGGCCAATAGCCTTAATGAACTCCATTTTTTTATCATTTTCTCTTCAATTTGTTTTTTACAAGTTCTGTAGTAAACAGTTTTGAAATATCCTTTCTTTTTAAATTGTGTTAGTTTAGTAGAAACAGATATTTTTCCTCATAACAACGATAATTAAAAGAAATAATTGAAATGGCTTCAGTGAAATCCAATTCGACTTTTCATCATCGTTTTTGTATTTTCTGTATATGTTCAAAGCTAGTAAGTTGCCACATGGTAAATGTTATTTTACAGTTGACCATTATGTACAAGTCTTTATTTGTTTTATTAGAACCTGGAAGAAAACCACTTTCTGATGTCACAGTTCTTTCAACTTTGTTGGACTTATTATCTGACAAGAATAGTCAAGTTGTCCTGCAGTCTTGCCGAGCACTGGGAAACATCTGTTATGACAATGGTGGGTTTGTACATCAATATTATATTCTGTTTAGCAAGAAGGATATGTTTTTGTTTAATGCATTGCTTGTCACTTGGATATTAGTGTAGTCTCACATTACTTGTTGATGAGATATTGGTGTAGCTTCACATTACTTGTTGAATGGGATATTGGTGTAACCTCACATTACTTGTTGAATGGGATATTGGTGTAACCTCACATTACTTGTTAAATGGGATATTGGTGTAACCTCATATCACTTCTTAAATGGGATATTGATGTAGCCTAATATTACTTGTTAATGGGATATTCATGTAGACTCGCATTACTTGTTAATGGGATATTGGTGTAACCTCACATCACCTGTTAAATGGGATATTGGTGTAACCTCACATCACCTGTTAAATGGGATAATGGTGTAACTTCACGTTACTTATTAATGGGATATTGATGTAGCCTAATATTACTTGTTAATGGGATATTCATGTAGACTCGCATTACTTGTTAATGGGATATTGGTGTAACCTCACTTCACCTGTTAAATGGGATATTGGTGTAATCTCATTTCACCTGTTAAATGGGATATTGGTGTAACCTCACGTCACCTGTTAAATGGGATATTGGTGTAACCTCACGTCACCTGTTAAATGGGATATTGGTGTAACCTCACGTCACCTGTTAAATGGGATATTGGTGTAACCTCATTTCACCTGTTAAATGGGATATTGGTGTAACCTCACGTCACCTGTTAAATGGGATATTGGTGTAATCTCATTTCACCTGTTAAATGGGATATTGGTGTAACCTCACGTCACCTGTTAAATGGGATATTGGTGTAACCTCACGTCACCTGTTAAATGGGATATTGGTGTAACCTCACGTCACCTGTTAAATGGGATATTGGTGTAATCTCACGTCACCTGTTAAATGGGATATTGGTGTAACCTCATTTCACCTGTTAAATGGAATATTGGTGTAACTTCACATTACTTGTTAATGGGATATTGATGTAGACTCACATGACTTGTTAATGGGATATTCGTGTAGTGTCACATGTTAATAGGATACTCATGTAGCCTCATGTGTTAATGGGATATTGGTGTAACCTCACATTACTTGTTAATAAGATATTCGTGTAACCTCACATGTTAATAAGATATTCGTGTAACCTCACATGTTAATGTGATATTGGAGTAGCCTCACATGTGGTAGGCACAGCAGAGATAGTCCTTTGAAATGTATCACTGAAATAGTCTTTTACCTCCTAAAACTTTGTAAAGTTATCTGAAAATTGAGTTGTTTACAATAAGAATGCTAAATGTGTTTAAAAATGGTACAAACCATAGATATTGTATTTCCTTCATTACTTGACAAATTTAATAAAATTGTCTTCAAAAGTTAAGGTTTTTTAACACACAAATAAGTCTTGAATAAAATCAAAAGATATTTCTCTACCAGTTTAACTGTATTACACATAAAAAATGCACTCAGGCAGGTAAATGTTGGTATTCTAAGTTTTATAAAACACATATGTTTAAAATAAATGATTGACAGAAAATCAATAAATTTATCTCAATAATTCAGCGAGATGTCATAAATTAGATCAGGCTTAAGAAATAGAAAATGGGGCTGAAGGAAGCAGTCCTTCTGCATCAGAATTATATTCACAGTACATTTTACATGGGGCCATACAAGACCTAGTTATTAATGTGCTGCACTGTGGGGTTGGGGGTGTGTTATAAAACTAATGAACAAATTGTACTATTCATTTAGAATAACGAAGGTGTTGGTGGTAAGCACTGTTTACTAGCTGTCTTCTCTCTATTCGGCCTGGCATGGACAGGTGGTTAAGGTGATTGACTCGTAATCTGGGGATCATGGGTTTTAATCCCCGCCAAACCAAACATGCTCACCCTTTCAGCCGTGGAGGTGTTATACTATGTTATAAAAGAGTAGCCCAAGAGTTGGCAGCGGATGGTGATGACTAGCTGCCTTCTCTCTAGTCTTACAATGCTAAATTAGGGACAGCTAGTGCGAATAGCCTTGGTGTAGCTTTGTGCGAAATTCAAAAAAACCGAACCATCTCTTTACTCTTGGGGAAGTATGGAACTGAACCTTTTTAGTGTTTATGGTGTAAACCAAAATGTGTAATTTTTATAGTTTGAATTGAGACAGTGTAGTGTTTATGGTTTGAACTGAGATGGTGCAGTGTTTATGGTTTGTAGTGAGACCAGCTAGTGTTTATGGTTTGGACTAAAAGTGTGTAGTGTTTATGGTTTGTAGTGAGACCAGGTAGTGTTTATGGTTTGGACTAAACGTGTGTAGTGTTTATGATTTGTAGTGAAACTAGGTAGTGTTTATGGTTTGGACTAAAAGTGTAGTGTTTATGGTTTGAACTAAGAATGTACAAGTGTTTATGGTTTCAACTAAGAATGTACTAGTGTTTATGGTTTGAACTGTAAACAATGTTTGCTTTATTTTAGCTTTTAAAACTATTATAGTGATGTTTTATCAGATATTGTTTAACGTGTACATTTTATTTTAAGATACCAAATTGAAAATGTTTAATTTTTGATGCAGAGGTTGTTTTTGTGGAGTCCATGATTGTATCTTCCTCCTCTTACCTTTCAGATTTAGCACGAGGTATTGTGAAAGATCAGAAGGGTGTAGAAAAACTAGTTCTCTTGTTACGAAGTCTTCTAGAAATGAAAGAAATGCCTCATAACCTCCGAACTACTGCATCTGGCTGCTTGTTAAACATGACTGAAACATATGGTAAGTTTCACAGTAAACAGTATTTGTATATTTTCAGATGTGTAACTAAAGGATCCTGTTATATATATGTGTAATGTGCTGTAGATTGTATCAGAAGTTTACATTATTTCATTTAAAATAAGCTGTAAGTTTAGTACACATTGAGTCAATCTAATTATCCACAGTACACATGGAGTCAATCTAATTATCCACAGTACACATTGAGTCAATCTAATTATCCACAGTACACATTGAGTCAATCTAATTATCCACAGTACACATTGAGTCAATCTAATTATCCACAGTACACATGGAGTCAATCTAATTATCCACAGTACACATGGAGTCAATCTAATTATCCACAGTACACATTGAGTCAATCTAATTATCCACAGTACACATTGAGTCAATCTAATTATCCACAGTACACATGGAGTCAATCTAATTATCCACAGTACACATGGAGTCAATCTAATTATCCACAGTACACATGGAGTCAATCTAATTATCCACAGTACACATGGAGTCAATCTAATTATCCACAGTACACATGGAGTCAATCTAATTATCCACAGTACACATGGAGTCAATCTAATTATCCACAGTACACATTGAGTCAATCTAATTATCCACAGTACACATTGAGTCAATCTAATTATCCACAGTACACATTGAGTCAATCTAATTATCCACAGTACACATTGAGTCAATCTAATTATCCACAGTACACATTGAGTCAATCTAATTATCCACAGTACACATTGAGTCAATCTAATTATCCACAGTACACATTGAGTCAATCTAATTATCCACAGTACACATTGAGTCAATCTAATTATCCACAGTACACATGGAGTCAATCTAATTATCCACAGTACACATGGAGTCAATCTAATTATCCACAGTACACATGGAGTCAATCTAATTATCCACAGTACACATGGAGTCAATCTAATTATCCACAGTACACATGGAGTCAATCTAATTATCCACAGTACACATGGAGTCAATCTAATTATCCACAGTACACATGGAGTCAATCTAATTATCCACAGTACACATTGAGTCAATCTAATTATCCACAGTACACATTGAGTCAATCTAATTATCCACAGTACACAAGGAGTCAATCTAATTATCCACAGTACACATGGAGTCAATCTAATTATCCACAGTACACATGGAGTCAATCTAATTATCCACAGTACACATGGAGTCAATCTAATTATCCACAGTACACATGGAGTCAATCTAATTATCCACAGTACACATGGAGTCAATCTAATTATCCACAGTACACATGGGAGTCAATCTAATTATCCACAGTACACATGGAGTCAATCTAATTATCCACAGTACACATGGAGTCAATCTAATTATCCACAGTACACATGGAGTCAATCTAATTATCCACAGTACACATGGAGTCAATCTAATTATCCACAGTACACATTGAGTCAATCTAATTATCCACAGTACACATGGAGTCAATCTAATTATCCACAGTACACATCGAGTCAATCTAATTATTTATTTTGTAATCCTTTTCTAATTTGTGGAATTTAGTCTGAAAAACATAAAATGACTAAAAGTGGGTGTATTGAAGAGTGCCAAAAGAAAGTAAGAAAAATACAGACATGTTTTTGTCTTGATGATTAAGTTATTTATCAAGATTTTCTCTTGTTAAATGAATTAGTTTATAACCAAAATTATCAATATTAGTAATGACCAAGTGTTGTAGTCACCTTCATATTATCAGTATTAGTAAGGACCAATTGTTGTAGTCATCTTCATGTTATCAATATTAGTAAAGACCAAGTCTTGTAGTCATCTTCATGTTATCAATATTAGTAAGGACCAAGTGTTGTAGTCACCTTCATATTATCAATATTAGTAAAGACCAAGTCTTGTAGTCATCTTCATGCTATCAATATTAGTAAGGACCAAGTGTTGTAGTCACCTTCATATTATCAATATTAGTAAGGGCAAAGTCTTGTAGTCATCTTCATGTTCTCAATATTAGTAAGGACAAAGTCTTGTAGTCATCTTCATATTATCAATATTAGTAAGGACCAAGTCTTGTAGTCATCTTCAAATTTTCAATATTATAAAAGACTGAACCTTACAATGTTGCATGATGTTACTTGCAGGCTTACAATAAATTTAGTAATTTCTGTGAACAATAGTTGTTGAGAATGTAGTAATGTTTGGAAAATAATATGCACATCTGACATGTTTTTTTCAATAAATTAACATAATTATCTAACATAATGCTTTCACAATAACTAGTGTATTGTCAACTAGTTTATTAGTGTATGCTAATATTTAATAAAATTCAAATTTTATATTTCCTACCTTTATGCAATAGAATAAAAAGGTTTATTACAAAGATAAACCCATACTGCAAATGGACACCTGTCAGTATTGATAATTACATATTAAATTATTGATACTAATGGCTTCTAAGTAGGTATTCACCTATTTTTACAGACTATGTTTCAAACTGGTGCTACAGGATTGTTCCAGCCAGTGTTAATATTAGCTCTTCCATTTGCTTCCAATATCATATATCAATATTACTAATACCTGACCCCAGTCCGGACTCGAGCATGAGTAACTGGCAAGATGATTTTTAGCTTAACTTAGAAATGTAATTGAACTGATCTGACATCTTGATCAGTAAAGAGTGTTCATATACTTACAGGTAGATTAATGATAAAAGTAGCACATTATATTTTTGTTGTGTTTATTTTTTTGATCCCTTGAAAAAAAATTGTTCTTTATTTTTTTTAACAATACATCAGGAAATTAATTTAATGAATGGATGTCAGTTTGAATGTGTAGTGCACATGCATGTTATTAGCTGGATAAAAACAAAACTTAAGCCAATTATAGGATAGTCATTTGATATAACATTTGGATTTTTTATTTATGAACTGAAACTTACTTTTAGTTTTAAAACATGAAAAAACTCTGTAAAGAAAAGATGGCTACAGTATTAAATATTCCCGTGAAGTATCTGACATGTACCTCGTTATTTGTAACGTTGTTACAGTAATAAATTACTTAAATAATGTATTACCCACCAACTCTTTAAGTATGTATTTGGATTGATTTTATTTGGGTTAAATTGTAATTACTGGTGTTAAACCCATGAAGGAGTTGTGTTTTGATGACATCAGTAGAGAGTGATTTATAATTTCTACAAGAACGTCTGACAACACTCATAAAGAATACCAGTTACTGATGTTATGTAATTAATATACAGGTGTAATTTGGTTTGATAGACCGAACCCAGCGAATGCTGTCATTGAGGTGCATCATTATGGTGCTGTGATTAGCATACATTGATATTAAAATATTTGTTTTATTAAAAAGAAAGAAAAGAAAAGCGTGCCAAGAAATGCTGCCAACATTGGTTTTTATATTAGCTATTTTTGTAATGCTGTCTGACTTGGCATCATATCTGCAGTCCTGATTTATCACAAAGCGCGTGTGTTGTTATTAAGGTTATAGTTTAGGGATCTTAACCTTTTCTCAGCAGGCTTGATATAAAATACATGAGTTCATATACAAGTTTGTGCATGTTAATTATTTATACAGTAACTTTTGATGTCCTATGTTTATCTTTACAAAACTGGTAGAATTTTAGTGATGGTTCCAAGTTTTTTCTTTATGAAATATTGAGTCTGTTTCAGTAGTAGTGTAAGTAAGTATGAACGAGTCTGTTTCAGTAGTAGTGTAAGTATGAATGAGTCTGTTTCAGTAGTAGTGTAAGTATGAATGAATCTGTTTCAGTAGTAGTGTAAGTATGAATGAATCTGTTTCAGTAGTAGTGTAAGTAAGTATGAACGAGTCTGTTTCAGTAGTAGTGTAAGTATGAATGAGTCTGTTTCAGTAGTAGTGTAAGTATGAATGAATCTGTTTCAGTAGTAGTGTAAGTGTGAACGAGTCTGTTTCAGTAGTAGTGTAAGTAAGTAAGTGTGAACGAGTCTGTTTCAGTGTAGTAGTGTAAGCATAGCGAACCAGTTTCAGTAGTAGTGTACAAGTATGAACCAGTCTGTTTCAGTAGTAGTGTAAGTAAGTATGAACGAGTCTGTTTCAGTAGTAGTGTAAGCAGTAGTATGAACGAGTCTGTTTCAGTAGTAGTGCGGTAAGTATGAACAAGATCTGTTCGAGTAGTAGTGTAAGCAAGTATGAGCGAGTCTGTTTCAGTAGTAGTGTAAGTATGAACGAGTCTGTTTCAGTAGTAGTGTAAGTAAGTGTGAGCGAGTCTGTTTCAGTAGTAGTGTAAGTAGTATGAGCAGTCTGTTTCAGTAGTAGTGTAAAAGAGTATGAGCGAGGTCTCTTTCAGTAGTAGTGTAAGTAAAGTGAACAAGTCTGTTTCAGTAGTAATGTAAGAAGTGAGTTGTTTCAGTGAGTAATGTAAGAGTATGAGCACGAGTCTGTTTCAGTAGTAGTGTAAGTAAGTGTGGCAGAGTCTGTTTCAGTAGTAGTGTAAGTAAGGCATGAGCCAGTCTGTTTCAGTAGTAGTGTAGTAAGAGTATGAGCGAGTCCTTCAGTAGTAATTGTAAGTAAGTATGAACCAGTCTAAAGTTCTCAGCAAGTAGTGTAAGGTATGAAGCGAGTCTGTTTCAGTAGCAGTGTAAGCATGAACGAGTCTGTTCAGTAGTAGTGTAAGTAAAGTGTGAACCGAGTCTGTTTCAGTAGTAGTGTAAGAGTATGAACCAGTCTGTTTCAGTAGTGTAAGTAAGTGATATGACGGAGTCTGTTTCAGTAAGTAGTGTAAGTAAGTATGAACCAGTCTGTTCTCATAGTAATGTAAGTAGAATGAACGAGTCTGTTTCAGTAGTAATTATGAAGGTATGAACCAGTCTGTTTCAGTAGTAGAGTGCATAAGTATGAGCGAGTCTGTTTCAGTAGTAGTGTAAGTATGAAGTATGAGTCTGTTTCAGTAGTAGTGTAAGCATGAACCAGGTCTGTTTCAGTAGTAGTGTAAGAATGATTAGTCTGTTTCAGTAGTAATGTAAGCAAGCATGAATGATGAAAGGTCTGTTTCAGTAGTAGTGTAAGTATGAGACGAGTCTGTTTCAGTAGTAGTGTAAGTAGTATGAATGAGTCTGTTTCCAGTAGTAGTGTAAGTAAGTATGAATGAGTCTGTTTCAGTAGTAGTGTAAATAAGTGTGAGATGAGTCCATTTCTGCAGTAGTGTAAAGTAAGTGAGTCTGTTCCAAGTAGTAGTATAAAGCATGTAAGGTATTGGTCTGTTTCTGTAGGAGTGTAAGTAAAGTGTAAGACGAGTCTGTTTCAGTAGTAGTGTAAGTAAAGTATGATAAAGTCTGTTTCAGAAGAGTGTAAGTAAAGTATATGAACGAGTCTGTTCTGTAGTAGTGCAAGTAAGTATGAAGAGTGTCTGTAGTAATTAGTAAGTGTAGAAGGCAGTCTGTTTCTGCAGTAGTGAAAGTAGTATAGACAGTCTGTTTCAGTAGTGACCAAGTGTAGTGCAAGTGTGAACGAGTCCGTTCCAGTAGTAGTGTTAGAAGTGTGACCGAGTCTGTTTCAGTAGTAGTGTATGATAAGTGTGAACGAGTCTGTTTCAGTAGTAAAGTAAGTAAGTGAGCGAGTCTGTTTCCAGTAGGTCTGTAAGTAAGTGTGAACGAGTCTGTTTCAGTAGTAGTGTAAGCAGAGTGCAAACGAGTCTGTTTCAGTAGTAGTGGTAGGTGTAGCGAGGAACCAGTCCGTTTCAGTAGTAGTGTAAAGTAAGTGTGAACCAGTCCGTTTTACAGTAGTAGTGTAAGTAAGTGAACCGAGTCTGTTTCAGTAGTAGTGTAAAGTGGTGTGAGCGCAGTCTGTTTCAGTAGTAGTGTAAGGTAAGTGTGAAGTAAGTCTGTTGGCAGAAGTAGTGTGAGTCTGGCATTTGAACAGGTCCGTTTCAGCATTAGTGCGTGTGAGTATGAACGGTCTGTTTCAGTAGTAGTGTAAGTAGGAGTGTGAGCGAGTCTGTTTCAGACAGTAATGTAAGTAAGTGAACCGAGTCTGTTTCAGTAGTAGTGTAAGTGAGATACGAGCAGAGTCTGTTTCAGCAGTAGTAGTGTAAGCAAGCGCCAGTATGAGGAATCTGTTTTCAGTGTAAGCAAGCGTGAGTGAGTCTACTGTATTAGTGTAAGTAAGCATGAAGCGAGTCTGTTTCAGCAGTAGTGTAAGTAAGTGTGAACGAGGTCTGTTTCAGTATTAGTGTAAGTGGTATACCGAGTCTGTTTCTGAAGTAGTGTAAAATGAAAAAAAAGTGTGAACGAGTCTGTTTCAGTAGTAGTGTAGCAGTAGTGGCGAACGAGTCTGTTTCTCAGATAGTGTAAGTAAGTGAAACGTGTCTGTTTCCAAATGAGTAGTGTAAGTAAAGTGTGAACGAGTCTGTTTCGAAGTAGTAGTAGTGTAAGTAAGTGTGAGCCAGTCTGTTTCAGTATTAGTGTAAGTAAGTGTGATTGACCAGTCTGTTTCAGTATTAGTTAAGCAATAGCGTGTGACCGAGTCTGTTTCAGTATTAGTGTAAGTAAGCGTAGCAATAGTCTGTTTCAGTATTAGTGTAAGTAAGTGAACGAGTCTGTTTCAGTAGTAGTGTAAGAGTAAGTGTGAAAGAGTCTGTTTCAGTAGTAGTGTAAGGTAAGTAAGACGAGGTCTGTTTCAGTAGTAGTGTAGTAAAGTATGAATGAGACTGTTTCAGTAGTAGTGTAAGTAAGTGAATGAGCGAGTCTGTTTCAGTAGTAGTGTAAGTAGTTAATGAGGCAGTCTGTTTCAGTAGTATGTAATGTGTGGAACGAGTCTGTTTCAGTATTAGTGTAAGTAAGTGTGAACAGAGTCTGTTTCAGTAGTAGTGTAAGTAAGTGTGAACGAGTCTGTTTCAATAGTAGTGTAAAAATTTCTCCTTTGTACCAAAAATTTCATATATTTGTTTATTCTCTAAAAGTACATGTCAAATATTTGTTTTCAGTAAAACTTTGTTTTGTCTGTTGTTTTCTTTGCCATAACTGTAGGGTTTGCCAGTTTGAGTGACTTTGTAATTACCATAAAAAATTAGGAAATTAATATAAGTTGCACTTTTCATTCTAAAATGACTAGAAATAGACACAGTCTAAATAGATTAAATCTCAAAACATTATACATTTATATGTATTTATTATTTTTTTATTATTCTGACCTTCCAGTCGTGCCTACCTAACATTATGCGACTTGCATTGACACAGTGCACGTGCACTCAAGTTGCCTGCCCAGTAATATAAAACTGACTATTAGATTTGGCTGTGTTTTAGTGGGCTAGTGTTTTATAATATATAGTTGCATTTCGATTATTATACATTATATAAATGCATGGAGATTATTACTATTTAGAAATAAATTATTAAACGTATTTTTATTAAGATATAGAATAATAAATCAAGAAGTAAAGTGAACAATTACCTCTTCTTGCTTTCGACCTTTGAACTTCGATTGCTGCTGAACATAAGCTGCTAAGCCTTTTAAATTACACACGTATTAGGGATACCAAATAAAATTATTTTAGGTTTTATATATATAGTTAAATAAACAAAAAAAATCATATATAACTATACTGATACCATAGAATTTCACTATAATTTATTAAGCTTATAACTAAGATGCATTTAGATTTAACAAAATGTGAAACTTGGAGCAGACTAAAGATACAACTTACCTTCTTGGATCAAATGATTGTGATCTTTTCACAGATTAAAATGTCTGATGAAACCACCATGGGGACATTTTAAGCTGTTGAGGGGTTATTCACATATCATATATTGAAGCAAATATATGTAGGGGTCACTTTCAAAAAATGTAAAGAGGTGAGCGGTGCTAATGTGTTTGATTCAGTACACAAGTCACATCTCAGCAAAATAGAAAGATACAAGGTTATTATTTTTATATTTTAGCTTGATAGTATTAGTAATTTGAGTTCCTGATTTGTATGAAACTATAGACTGTTTTGACATCACAAACATCAAGTTTTAAACAGTGCTGCATTCAGCATACCACGGACTCACTAAAATATATATTTAGGTGTATTCGTTTAAAATTTCACTTTACATTAAGACGTTAACTTGTATATTATTAAAGTTTGAATTATAATCTACAATTTGATTCCAGACTTATTGACATAAATTCATGAAAATATTAGTTCAATAAAATTTTGAATACAAGTCAACAAATGCATGACATGGCCTTTGACCCATGACCCATTGCAAAGGGTTAATTGATTCAAAGTAGTTTTAAATGAGGTTGGTAAAATAAGTGGTTAAATTCGTAGATGAGGTTGTAGATTCAGCTGAAAGTTTAAGCTCCATTGTTACTATTTAGCCAGTTTCAGTAGCAACTTTGTGACTGTCTCACTTATGTTACTCATACGTAGTTTAATATTTTTAATCTTAGTTGTATTATTATAACAATATTATTGTGAAATGTTGTGATGAATTTTAATCTTTATTTTTAATTATTATTTAAAAAAGAAATTATTAAAACTCTTGTCTTTAAGGTAAATTACTTGTAATATTTAAAGTTTATCATTAAACAGTAAAATAAATAATAAGTTATTATTATTATACAAACACTAAAAGACTGATAAACATTTTTCAGTTGGTAATATAAAATATCTCTGTTTGATGTGCATAACTACCTAGTTTTTGTTAAATTATAAAGAGTTTCTTAGATTTAGATTACAGATATAACTTACGGTGTATCTGTTGAACTCAGATGAAACTCAAGAACAAGCCTTGCAAGCTGGAATTACTGATGTCTTGCTACAGTACCTGTCGAAGTACTACAGTGATGAAGACCTTGCAAGCCACTGTCTTCTTGTCCTCAACTGTCTGGCTGATTATGGTGTGTCATATGCTATGTGTCGGAGTAATTGTGTTCGTTTTTTCACATTCATCTTTATGAGTTTTTGTCAATTAACATCATAACTTGTAGCTGTAAAGTTTATCTTTATAATATACTGACATGTTTAAAATTGTTTGGAACAAGCATTGAAATTAATGAAAAAATATTCCTGCTGTTTACCTGGTTCATGAGTTGCATACAGTAATGGATTTTTATGAAAATATAGCTTGATGATAAGGACATTAGTAAATAGTTCTGAAATTATAAAACAGCCCAAAGAAATATTAATAAAATATGGGGACTAATGCAGCCTAATGGACAGCATGCAGTCAAGGGTTTCAGAGTTTCCATAGTTCACTCCCTATTCACACAAAAGAAAAATGGACTTCTACATTTTGGGGCCATGGGTACATTGTAAGAGTGACTGATAAATCCCACTATTTGATTAGAATGGCTTGTGAGTTGGTGGTGATGACTAGCTGCTTTCTCTTTAGTCTCTTTAGTCTTTCATTTAAAAATCAAGAACTACAATGAAATACAAGCTTATAAATAATGTTAATGTGATGCTTTATGAACTATCACAGGCTGTTGTAAAGACACAACACCAAATGTGGAAGGTACACACTAGTAGACATGTGAAGAGTTTGAAACATTATGTCCAAAAACAGCTATAGTTTACTTAATTACAATTCTGTAACTAGATTACAGAAAAGTTGTATCTAAAAACATGTGAAGTTTACTTAATTACAGTTCTGTAACTAGATTACAGAAAAGTTGTGTCTAAAAACATGTGAAGTTTACTTAATTACAGTTCTGTAACTAGATTACACAAAAGTTGTATCTAAAAACATGTGAAGTTTACTTAATTACAGTTCTGTAACTAGATTACAGAAAAGTTGTGTCTAAAAACATGTGAAGTTTACTTAATTAGTCCTGTAACTAGATTACAGAAAAGTTGTATCTAAAAACATGTGAAGTTTACTTAATTACAGTCCTGTAACTAGATTACAGAAAAGTTGTATCTAAAAACATGTGAAGTTTACTTAATTACAGTTATGTAACTAGATTACAGAAAAGTTGTATCTAAAAACATGTGAAGTTTACTTAATTACAGTCCTGTAACTAGATTACAGAAAAATTGTATCTAAAAACATGTGAAGTTTACTTAGTTACAGTTCTGTAACTAGATTACAGAAAAGTTGTATTTAAAAACATGTGAAAAACCAGTTTAAAACTTACCAACTGTTCGCTTAAATTATGGGTTCACTTCAAAGTTTACAGTCAGATTCACAGCACACTTACTAGTTTCTCAGATAAGAACTTCAGTGTAAACAGAACCAGTTTGGTATGTATACTGTCATTATTTAGGTAACACTATTGAATGTAAACCATTATATCACTGTGGACTCTAACTTCTTCAATAAAGTAGTAAAATATTGTAATTAATAAACACTTTTGAATGATATAATAAAAATATAACCTTCTAAAGTCTTGTTCATTTACTTGTATAAACGTTTTTATTTTATTATCAAAAGGTATCAAAGGATTACTGTATTCTTATGCAGATGTTTGAAATTTGGAGTGCGTTAAGCAGACAAATGATGTATTCATATATAGTGTGAACCAAGTTCACACCCATTACTAAAAAAATGGTATATTCATGTGTAGTGTAAACCAAGTTCACTGTAGATGCTAAGAAAAATGGAGCATTTCATGAGTAATGTAAACCAAGTTCACACTGTAGCTACCAAGAAAGATGGTATATTCACGTAGTGTAAACCCAAGTTCATGCTGCAACTACCAAGCAGCAATGTAAAAATACTTGAAAAATTCTTTATGATGAGAGATATTTAATGTAAATACCTAAAATATTAACATTATAAGAACTTGATATTTTTCTTTGGTTCATAATTAATGGCAGCTTTGTATTTGAATCTTCCGTTAATGGAACAAAACTGTTTAATCACTGAGTTTATTGAAGTTTCCGTGGATCCCTTTTATTAACATTTTCCAAAAATAATAACATTTTTCGAATTTTGTTTTTTAATGGTCTTCAACAGAACAAAATGTGTGAAAAAGTCGTGTTACATTTCTACTGGAATAACTATCATAAAATATGTCTTGTATTTTTTCCTCAACAGAAATTGGAAGACAAACACTGGTTGAAAAGAAGTCACTGTCAAGTCTGGTAGACATTCTGGACAAAAGTATTACAGCAGAAGTCTTGGAAACACTGCTGGAGCTCTTTGGTAACTTAGCAGAAAATGGTATGTTAACTATCTAAATATGGTCAATTTGACCGACCATGTGACCTCTTTCTACTGATTCAAAACCTTTATAGATTTGATCATTTTTTCAGTATAGTATATATATCTTCACAAAGTTTGGCAGTCTTTTAGTTAATATAAGCCTTTCACATAAATAAAATCATACTTTTTAATGAAGTATTTTTAGTCAAATAAAGATTTGTTCATTGATATACTAAGTATTTGTTTTGAATAGTCTGTGAGCAAAGTGATTTTCATGTTAAGATTAACAATACTTTTCCTCTTCTTAAAAATCTCATTTTTTGTGTAATATCTAAAAACATTTCCTAAGTACATTTCAAATTTTTTTGGTTTCAGTAAAACTTTTATTTTATCTGAAATTTTGGGAGTTTTTCAACCCTCTCATAACCTGGTGGGACAGAAGTAAGTCTTCAGATTTACAATCCTAAAATCAGGGGTTTGATTCCACCTGGTAGACACTGCAGATAGCCCAATGTTGCTTTGTTATAAGAAAAAATCACATACATTGTACCCTATCGTAAAATGGGATAGGTCTATTTAACCAACCTATGGCCACAAAAAAATAAACTCTAATTTACTGTTTTCTTCTTTCTAGAATGACTCTCCAAATTGTAATATGGAATTACATTCCTTTATCCTAAGTAGCTTTAAGCTCATAACAGTATACATCTATTTATAATTATATTTTATTCTTTTATTTCTCTATGAAGTGTGTCCCACTACTCTCCTCACCATTATAAGTTGTAAATCAGTTGGAGCACATACAGCTCATGTTACCCACTCAGCTACTGCATTGCTGCTCATGTGCATGCCTCATGAAACATTTTTATTTTATCTAATGTAACCTTAAATAACCTAAAAAAGATTCCTGTTTTACACTTTGGTTATTGTTATAATAGCAAATAAAGAATAAACCTGAAGAACCAGAAATAAAATATGCAAACTTATTTTTCTTGTTATAGAAATTTAATTTATTTTTATACTAATGGTAGAAATGTTCTAAATAATTTTATTTAATTAAATTATATACCAAACATTCAGAAAGCAGATAATTTCCTCTAACAATCATAATTTTTCTGGCTTTTCAACTATGCAATAAGAGCTGATATAAATTAATCTAAGCTATCTGTTGTGATTCCCATGGGAGCTGAAGTTGTAAGTATAATTGATGTTTATCTGTTCAAAACACAATGTAATACAGTACCTCATTTAATGGCCCGGCATGGCCAGGTGGATAAGGGACTCTTAATCTGAGGGTCGTGGGTCACACCAAACATGCTCACCCATGGGGACATTGTAATGTGATGGTCAATTCAACTATTTGTTGGTAAAAGAGTAGCCTGAGAGTTGGCAGTGGGTGGTGATGACTAACTGCCTTCTCTCTAGTCTTACACTGCAAAATTAGGGACAGCTAGTGCAGATAGTCTTAGACAGCTTTGCACCAAAATTCCAAACAAACCAAACCAAAACTTCATTTGATAGATGAAACCCTGACTTTCTGTTGGTTTATGAAATATATAATTAAATATGAGAGAACTATTAACAAAGAGAGGGTATGGCAGGGGGGATCTGATTTTCTGTTATAAAAGGTTATAAAAAATTGTGTTTCACCTGAACAGAGAAGATTTTATAGTGAGTAATTTACATTAAATTTTTTACTTTTTTCAAGGGGTGGTGGATAAAATAATTGAAGACAAGATGCCAGAAAGTTGTGTCCCACTAGAGAAAATTCAAGATTTTTTTATTATATTCCTTGTAGAATTAAGAACTTAAAACTTACATATTATTAAAATATGGATTATTAGCTAAGATTTTATATTATACTAATTGGTATAATATACACAAAGTAGTTTATTAAAAGTTTCAATGTAAGTTGGAGAAACTTTGTGTCATATGCAGTAAATGGGTGTGAGGGTTCAGGAATTGTATTACAGATAATGTTTTTTTGGTAATTATTAATTTAGAATTTTAGGCTTACAATAAGAACAGTGATAGGTGTTGTGTAAAGATGTGCATAGTTCATGGAAATCACTGATTTCAGGTAACTGAGTGAAAACTACACAAAACTATTATTGTATGTACTCGCATGTATATACAGTAACATTGTATCTTGCTTACCTAAATTTGTAGCATACAACAAATATCAACAATTGTTAAAATTTTCTGTTATCCATCATGAAAGTTTCCAGTATTAGTAATAAAATAATTATCGGTAAAGTTTGTTTGTTCAAGCACTTGTGGATGTGACTTGGTTTTGTGTTTCAGGTGGGTGCAGTTAATGTTGTTATTGAATTCATTAGAATGGGTGGTAAGGTGCTACTGTCGTGTTGCCTCTGTCTGCTTAGTAGTAGAAATTAAAGATATTGAGCTTACTTGCTTTGGCTTAAATACAAAAAAATATATTTAATCACATATACATATTTGCAGCTTTGCCTTGAATACAAAAATAATACATTTATTTACATGTGTTTTAGTGTCTTTGCCTTAAACATAAAAAATAATAGATTTATTTACATATGTATTAGTGGCTTTTTGCTTTTAAATACAAAAAATAATACATTTATTTATATATATATATATTCTTAAAATGTATTTTTTGAACACAGTACAGTTTTAAAAACAAAACCTTTTAATTGTCTTTGTATTACCAACATTTTGTTACGGTTGTACATGTGACCACCAACATTTTTTACTGTTGTATATATTCCCCTACATATTATTATGGTTGTACATGTAGCCACCCACATTTCATTACAGCTGTACATGCAACCACTTGCATTTATTATTGAGATGTGACCCCATGCACTATGTTGCAGCTATTCATGCAACCATTTACATTTATAGTTGTGCAAATGACCACTGTGATTTTGTTACAGTTTTATAAGTGACCATTCATATTTT